>NC_133976.1:62342330-62532728 GCF_047716275.1 Strix uralensis
GGAAGCTGAAGTGTTCACATTGCTTCGCAGAATCGCTTTTGTGCAGAAAACAGTAACACTTGTTCAGAACGAAAGGAAGCACAGAGCCCCAGATTTGCTGTTGTCCTGGAGAGCTTGCAGAGCACTGGGGAAAGGCAGGCAGAGAATTCCCTGCTAGCACCTTCTCTGTGCCTGGGAAGCAGAAGTGTTCACATTGCTTCGCAGAATCGCTTTTGTGCAGAAAACAGTAACACTTGTTCAGAACGAAAGAAAGCACAGAGCCCCAGATTTGCTGTTGTCCTGGAGAGCTTGCAGAGCACTGGGGAAAGGCAGGCAGAGAATTCACTGCTATCACCTTCTCTGTGCCTGTTCACACTGCTTCGCAGAATCGCTTTTGTGCAGAAAACAGTAACACTTGTTCAGAACGAAAGAAAGCACAGAGCCCCAGATTTTATGTTGTCCTGGAGAGCTTGCAGAGCACTGGGGAAAGGCAGGTAGAGAATTCCCTGCTAGCACCTTCTCTGTGCCTGGGAAGCACAAGTGTTCACATTGCTTCGCAGAATCGCTTTTGTGCAGAAAACAGTAACACTTGTTCAGAACAAAAGAAAGCACAGAGCCCCAGATTTACTGTTGTCCTGGAGAGCTTGCAGAGCACTGGGGAAAGGCAGGCAGAGAATTCCCTGCTAGCACTTTCTCTGTGCCTGGGAAGCAGAAGTGTTCACATTGCTTCGCAGAATCGCTTTTGTGCAGAAAACAGTAACACTTGTTCAGAACGAAAGAAAGCACAGAGCCCCAGATTTTATGTTGTCCTGGAGAGCTTGCAGAGCACTGCGGAAGGGCAGGTAGAGAATTCCCTGCTAGCACCTTCTCTGTGCCTGGGAAGCAGAAGTGTTCACATTGCTTCGCAGAATCGCTTTTGTGCAGAAAACAGTAACACTTGTTCAGAACAAAAGAAAGCACAGAGCCCCAGATTTACTGTTGTCCTGGAGAGCTTGCAGAGCACTGGGGAAAGGCAGGCAGAGAATTCCCTGCTAGCACCTTCTCTGTGCCTGGGAAGCACAAATGTTCACATTGCTTCGCATAATCGCTTTTGTGCAGAAAACAGTAACACTTGTTCAGAACGAAAGAAAGCACAGAGCCCCAGATTTTATGTTGTCCTGGAGAGCTTGCAGAGCACTGGGGAAAGGCAGGCAGAGAATTCCCTGCTAGCACCTTCTCTGTGCCTGGGAAGCAGAAGTGTTCACATTGCTTCGCAGAATCGCTTTTGTGCAGAAAACAGTAACACTTGTTCAGAACGAAAGAAAGCACAGAGCCCCAGATTTACTGTTGTCCTGGAGAGCTTGCAGAGCACTGGGGAAAGGCAGGCAGAGAATTCCCTGCTAGCACCTTCTCTGTGCCTGGGAAGCTGAAGTGTTCACATTGCTTCACAGAATCGCTTTTGTGCAGAAAACAGTAACACTTGTTCAGAACGAAAGAAAGCACAGAGCCCCAGATTTACTGTTGTCCTGGAGAGCTTGCAGAGCACTGGGGAAAGGCAGGCAGAGAATTCCCTGCTAGCACTTTCTCTTTGCCTGGGAAGCTGAAGTGTTCACATTGCTTCACAGAATCGCTTTTGTGCAGAAAACAGTAACACTTGTTCAGAACGAAAGAAAGCACAGAGCCCCAGATTTTATGTTGTCCTGGAGATTTTGCAGAGCACTGGGGAAAGGCAGGCAGAGAATTCCCTGCTAGCACCTTCTCTGTGCCTGGGAAGCAGAAGTGTTCACATTGCTTCGCAGAATCGCTTTTGTGCAGAAAACAGTAACACTTGTTCAGAACGAAAGAAAGCACAGAGCCCCAGATTTGCTGTTGTCCTGGAGAGCTTGCAGAGCACTGGGGAAAGGCAGGCAGAGAATTCACTGCTATCACCTTCTCTGTGCCTGTTCACACTGCTTCGCAGAATCGCTTTTGTGCAGAAAACAGTAACACTTGTTCAGAACGAAAGAAAGCACAGAGCCCCAGATTTTATGTTGTCCTGGAGAGCTTGCAGAGCACTGGGGAAAGGCAGGTAGAGAATTCCCTGCTAGCACCTTCTCTGTGCCTGGGAAGCAGAAGTGTTCAACTTGCTTCGCAGAATCGCTTTTGTGCAGAAAACAGTAACACTTGTTCAGAACAAAAGAAAGCACAGAGCCCCAGATTTGCTGTTGTCCTGGAGAGCTTGCAGAGCACTGGGGAAAGGCAGGCAGAGAATTCCCTGCTAGCACCTTCTCTGTGCCTGTTCATACTGCTTCGCAGAATCGCTTTTGTGCAGAAAACACTAACACTTGTTCAGAACGAAAGGAAGCACAGAGCCCCAGATTTTATGTTGTCCTGGAGAGCTTGCAGAGCACTGGGGAAAGGCAGGTAGAGAATTCCCTGCTAGCACCTTCTCTGTGCCTGTTCACATTGCTTCGCAGAATCGCTTTTGTGCAGAAAACAGTAACACTTGTTCAGAACGAAAGAAAGCACAGAGCCCCAGATTTTATGTTGTCCTGGAGAGCTTGCAGAGCACTGGGGAAAGGCAGGCAGAGAATTCCCTGCTAGCACTTTCTCTGTGCCTGGGAAGCAGAAGTGTTCACATTGCTTCGCAGAATCGCTTTTGTGCAGAAAACAGTAACACTTGTTCAGAACGAAAGAAAGCACAGAGCCCCAGATTTGCTGTTGTCCTGGAGAGCTTGCAGAGCACTGGGGAAAGGCAGGCAGAGAATTCCCTGCTAGCACCTTCTCTGTTCCTGGGAAGCAGAAGTGTTCACATTGCTTCGCAGAATCGCTTTTGTGCAGAAAACAGTAACACTTGTTCAGAACGAAAGAAAGCACAGAGCCCCAGATTTTATGTTGTCCTGGAGAGCTTGCAGAGCACTGGGGAAAGGCAGGCAGAGAATTCCCTGCTAGCACCTTCTCTGTGCCTGGGAAGCAGAAGTTTTCACATTGCTTCGCAGAATCGCTTTTGTGCAGAAAACAGTAACACTTGTTCAGAACGAAAGAAAGCACAGAGCCCCAGATTTTATGTTGTCCTGGAGAGCTTGCAGAGCACTGGGGAAAGGCAGGCCAAGAATTCCCTGCTAGCACCTTCTCTGTGCCTGGGAAGCAGAAGTGTTCACATTGCTTCGCAGAATCGCTTTTGTGCAGAAAACAGTAACACTTGTTCAGAACGAAAGAAAGCACAGAGCCCCAGATTTACTGTTGTCCTGGAGAGCTTGCAGAGCACTGGGGAAAGGCAGGCAGAGAATTCCCTGCTAGCACTTTCTCTTTGCCTGGGAAGCAGAAGTGTTCACATTGCTTCGCAGAATCGCTTTTGTGCAGAAAACAGTAACACTTGTTCAGAACGAAAGAAAGCACAGAGCCCCAGATTTTATGTTGTCCTGGAGAGCTTGCAGAGCACTGGGGAAAGGCAGGTAGAGAATTCCCTGCTAGCACCTTCTCTGTGCCTGGGAAGCAGAAGTGTTCACATTGCTTCGCAGAATCGCTTTTGTGCAGAAAACAGTAACACTTGTTCAGAACGAAAGAAAGCACAGAGCCCCAGATTTTATGTTGTCCTGGAGAGCTTGCAGAGCACTGGGGAAAGGCAGGCAGAGAATTCCCTGCTAGCACCTTCTCTGTGCCTGGGAAGCAGAAGTGTTCACATTGCTTCGCAGAATCGCTTTTGTGCAGAAAACAGTAACACTTGTTCAGAACGAAAGAAAGCACAGAGCCCCAGATTTTATGTTGTCCTGGAGAGCTTGCAGAGCACTGGGGAAAGGCAGGCCAAGAATTCCCTGCTAGCACCTTCTCTGTGCCTGGGAAGCAGAAGTGTTCACATTGCTTGGCAGAATCGCTTTTGTGCAGAAAACAGTAACACTTGTTCAGAACGAAAGAAAGCACAGAGCCCCAGATTTACTGTTGTCCTGGAGAGCTTGCAGAACACTGGGGAAAGGCAGGCAGAGAATTCCCTGCTAGCACTTTCTCTTTGCCTGGGAAGCAGAAGTGTTCACATTGCTTCGCAGAATCGCTTTTGTGCAGAAAACAGTAACACTTGTTCAGAATGAAAGAAAGCACAGAGCCCCAGATTTTATGTTGTCCTGGAGAGCTTGCAGAGCACTGGGGAAAGGCAGGCAGAGAATTCCCTGCTAGCACCTTCTCTGTGCCTGGGAAGCAGAAGTGTTCACATTGCTTCGCAGAATCGCTTTTGTGCAGAAAACAGTAACACTTGTTCAGAACGAAAGAAAGCACAGAGCCCCAGATTTGCTGTTGTCCTGGAGAGCTTGCAGAGCACTGGGGAAAGGCAGGCCAAGAATTCCCTGCTAGCACCTTCTCTGTGCCTGGGAAGCAGAAGTGTTCACATTGCTTCGCAGAATCGCTTTTGTGCAGAAAACAGTAACACTTGTTCAGAACGAAAGAAAGCACAGAGCCCCAGATTTTATGTTGCCCTGGAGAGCTTGCAGAGCACTGGGGAAAGGCAGGCCAAGAATTCCCTGCTAGCACCTTCTCTGTGCCTGGGAAGCACAAGTGTTCACATTGCTTCGCAGAATCGCTTTTGTGCAGAAAACAGTAACACTTGTTCAGAACGAAAGAAAGCACAGAGCCCCAGATTTTATGTTGTCCTGGAGAGCTTGCAGAGCACTGGGGAAAGGCAGGTAGAGAATTCCCTGCTAGCACCTTCTCTGTGCCTGGGAAGCAGAAGTGTTCACATTGCTTCGCAGAATCGCTTTTGTGCAGAAAACAGTAACACTTGTTCAGAACAAAAGAAAACACAGAGCCCCAGATTTACTGTTGTCCTGGAGAGCTTGCAGAGCACTGGGGAAAGGCAGGCAGAGAATTCCCTGCTAGCACCTTCTCTGTGCCTGGGAAGCAGAAGTGTTCACATTGCTTCGCAGAATCGCTTTTGTGCAGAAAACAGTAACACTTGTTCAGAACAAAAGAAAGCACAGAGCCCCAGATTTGCTGTTGTCCTGGAGAGCTTGCAGAGCACTGGGGAAAGCAGGTAGAGAATTCCCTGCTAGCACCTTCTCTGTGCCTGTTCACATTGCTTCGCAGACTCGCTTTTGTGCAGAAAACACTAACACTTGTTCAGAACGAAAGAAAGCACAGAGCCCCAGATTTTATGTTGTCCTGGAGAGCTTGCAGAGCACTGGGGAAAGGCAGGCAGAGAATTCCCTGCTAGCACTTTCTCTTTGCCTGGGAAGCTGAAGTGTTCACATTGCTTCGCAGAATCGCTTTTGTGCAGAAAACAGTAACACTTGTTCAGAACGAAAGAAAGCACAGAGCCCCAGATTTTATGTTGTCCTGGAGATTTTGCAGAGCACTGGGGAAAGGCAGGCAGAGAATTCCCTGCTAGCACCTTCTCTGTGCCTGGGAAGCAGAAGTGTTCACATTGCTTCGCAGAATCGCTTTTGTGCAGAAAACAGTAACACTTGTTCAGAACGAAAGAAAGCACAGAGCCCCAGATTTGCTGTTGTCCTGGAGAGCTTGCAGAGCACTGGGGAAAGGCAGGCAGAGAATTCACTGCTATCACCTTCTCTGTGCCTGTTCACACTGCTTCGCAGAATCGCTTTTGTGCAGAAAACAGTAACACTTGTTCAGAACGAAAGAAAGCACAGAGCCCCAGATTTTATGTTGTCCTGGAGAGCTTGCAGAGCACTGGGGAAAGGCAGGCAGAGAATTCCCTGCTAGCACCTTCTCTGTGCCTGGGAAGCACAAGTGTTCACATTGCTTCGCAGAATCGCTTTTGTGCAGAAAACAGTAACACTTGTTCAGAACAAAAGAAAGCACAGAGCCCCAGATTTACTGTTGTCCTGGAGAGCTTGCAGAGCACTGGGGAAAGGCAGGCAGAGAATTCCCTGCTAGCACTTTCTCTGTGCCTGGGAAGCAGAAGTGTTCACATTGCTTCGCAGAATCGCTTTTGTGCAGAAAACAGTAACACTTGTTCAGAACGAAAGAAAGCACAGAGCCCCAGATTTTATGTTGTCCTGGAGAGCTTGCAGAGCACTGCGGAAGGGCAGGTAGAGAATTCCCTGCTAGCACCTTCTCTGTGCCTGGGAAGCAGAAGTGTTCACATTGCTTCGCAGAATCGCTTTTGTGCAGAAAACAGTAACACTTGTTCAGAACAAAAGAAAGCACAGAGCCCCAGATTTACTGTTGTCCTGGAGAGCTTGCAGAGCACTGGGGAAAGGCAGGCAGAGAATTCCCTGCTAGCACCTTCTCTGTGCCTGGGAAGCACAAATGTTCACATTGCTTCGCATAATCGCTTTTGTGCAGAAAACAGTAACACTTGTTCAGAACGAAAGAAAGCACAGAGCCCCAGATTTTATGTTGTCCTGGAGAGCTTGCAGAGCACTGGGGAAAGGCAGGCAGAGAATTCCCTGCTAGCACCTTCTCTGTGCCTGGGAAGCAGAAGTGTTCACATTGCTTCGCAGAATCGCTTTTGTGCAGAAAACACTAACACTTGTTCAGAACGAAAGAAAGCACAGAGCCCCAGATTTTATGTTGTCCTGGAGAGCTTGCAGAGCACTGGGGAAAGGCAGGCAGAGAATTCCCTGCTAGCACCTTCTCTGTGCCTGGGAAGCAGAAGTGTTCACATTGCTTCGCAGAATCGCTTTTGTGCAGAAAACACTAACACTTGTTCAGAACGAAAGAAAGCACAGAGCCCCAGATTTTATGTTGTCCTGGAGATTTTGCAGAGCACTGGGGAAAGGCAGGCAGAGAATTCCCTGCTAGCACCTTCTCTGTGCCTGGGAAGCACAAGTGTTCACATTGCTTCGCAGAATCGCTTTTGTGCAGAAAACAGTAACACTTGTTCAGAACGAAAGAAAGCACAGAGCCCCAGATTTTATGTTGTCCTGGAGAGCTTGCAGAGCACTGGGGAAAGGCAGGCAGAGAATTCCCTGCTAGCACCTTCTCTGTGCCTGGGAAGCAGAAGTGTTCACATTGCTTCGCAGAATCGCTTTTGTGCAGAAAACAGTAACACTTGTTCAGAACGAAAGAAAGCACAGAGCCCCAGATATTATGTTGTCCTGGAGAGCTTGCAGAGCACTGGGGAAAGGCAGGTAGAGAATTCCCTGCTAGCACCTTCTCTGTGCCTGGGAAGCAGAAGTGTTCACATTGCTTCGCAGAATCGCTTTTGTGCAGAAAACATTAACACTTGTTCAGAACAAAAGAAAGCACAGAGCCCCAGATTTACTGTTGTCCTGGAGAGCTTGCAGAGCACTGGGGAAAGGCAGGCAGAGAATTCCCTGCTAGCACCTTCTCTGTGCCTGGGAAGCAGAAGTGTTCACATTGCTTCGCAGAATCGCTTTTGTGCAGAAAACAGTAACACTTGTTCAGAACGAAAGAAAGCACAGAGCCCCAGATTTGCTGTTGTCCTGGAGAGCTTGCAGAGCACTGGGGAAAGGCAGGTAGAGAATTCCCTGCTAGCACCTTCTCTGTGCCTGTTCACATTGCTTCGCAGACTCGCTTTTGTGCAGAAAACACTAACACTTGTTCAGAACGAAAGAAAGCACAGAGCCCCAGATTTTATGTTGTCCTGGAGAGCTTGCAGAGCACTGGGGAAAGGCAAGCAGAGAATTCCCTGCTAGCACCTTCTCTGTGCCTGGGAAGCAGAAGTGTTCACATTGCTTCGCAGAATCGCTTTTGTGCAGAAAACAGTAACACTTGTTCAGAACGAAAGAAAGCACAGAGCCCCAGATTTACTGTTGTCCTGGAGAGCTTGCAGAGCACTGGGGAAAGGCAGGCAGAGAATTCCCTGCTAGCACTTTCTCTTTGCCTGGGAAGCTGAAGTGTTCACATTGCTTCGCAGAATCGCTTTTGTGCAGAAAACAGTAACACTTGTTCAGAACGAAAGAAAGCACAGAGCCCCAGATTTTATGTTGTCCTGGAGATTTTGCAGAGCACTGGGGAAAGGCAGGCAGAGAATTCCCTGCTAGCACCTTCTCTGTGCCTGGGAAGCAGAAGTGTTCACATTGCTTCGCAGAATCGCTTTTGTGCAGAAAACAGTAACACTTGTTCAGAACGAAAGAAAGCACAGAGCCCCAGATTTGCTGTTGTCCTGGAGAGCTTGCAGAGCACTGGGGAAAGGCAGGCAGAGAATTCCCTGCTAGCACCTTCTCTGTGCCTGGGAAGCACAAATGTTCACATTGCTTCGCATAATCGCTTTTGTGCAGAAAACAGTAACACTTGTTCAGAACGAAAGAAAGCACAGAGCCCCAGATTTTATGTTGTCCTGGAGAGCTTGCAGAGCACTGGGGAAAGGCAGGCAGAGAATTCCCTGCTAGCACCTTCTCTGTGCCTGGGAAGCAGAAGTGTTCACATTGCTTCGCAGAATCGCTTTTGTGCAGAAAACACTAACACTTGTTCAGAACGAAAGAAAGCACAGAGCCCCAGATTTTATGTTGTCCTGGAGAGCTTGCAGAGCACTGGGGAAAGGCAGGCAGAGAATTCCCTGCTAGCACCTTCTCTGTGCCTGGGAAGCAGAAGTGTTCACATTGCTTCGCAGAATCGCTTTTGTGCAGAAAACAGTAACACTTGTTCAGAACGAAAGAAAGCACAGAGCCCCAGATTTTATGTTGTCCTGGAGAGCTTGCAGAGCACTGCGGAAGGGCAGGTAGAGAATTCCCTGCTAGCACCTTCTCTGTGCCTGGGAAGCAGAAGTTTTCACATTGCTTCGCAGAATCGCTTTTGTGCAGAAAACAGTAACACTTGTTCAGAACAAAAGAAAGCACAGAGCCCCAGATTTACTGTTGTCCTGGAGAGCTTGCAGAGCACTGGGGAAAGGCAGGCAGAGAATTCCCTGCTAGCACCTTCTCTGTTCCTGGGAAGCAGAAGTGTTCACATTGCTTCGCAGAATCGCTTTTGTGCAGAAAACACTAACACTTGTTCAGAACGAAAGAAAGCACAGAGCCCCAGATTTTATGTTGTCCTGGAGAGCTTGCAGAGCACTGGGGAAAGGCAGGCAGAGAATTCCCTGCTAGCACCTTCTCTGTGCCTGGGAAGCAGAAGTGTTCACATTGCTTCGCAGAATCGCTTTTGTGCAGAAAACACTAACACTTGTTCAGAACGAAAGAAAGCACAGAGCCCCAGATTTTATGTTGTCCTGGAGATTTTGCAGAGCACTGGGGAAAGGCAGGCAGAGAATTCCCTGCTAGCACCTTCTCTGTGCCTGGGAAGCACAAGTGTTCACATTGCTTCGCAGAATCGCTTTTGTGCAGAAAACAGTAACACTTGTTCAGAACGAAAGAAAGCACAGAGCCCCAGATTTTATGTTGTCCTGGAGAGCTTGCAGAGCACTGGGGAAAGGCAGGCCAAGAATTCACTGCTAGCGCCTTCTCTGTGCCTGGGAAGCAGAAGTGTTCACATTGCTTCGCAGAATCGCTTTTGTGCAGAAAACAGTAACACTTGTTCAGAACGAAAGAAAGCACAGAGCCCCAGATTTTATGTTGTCCTGGAGAGCTTGCAGAGCACTGGGGAAAGGCAGGTAGAGAATTCCCTGCTAGCACCTTCTCTGTGCCTGGGAAGCAGAAGTGTTCACATTGCTTCGCAGAATCGCTTTTGTGCAGAAAACATTAACACTTGTTCAGAACAAAAGAAAGCACAGAGCCCCAGATTTACTGTTGTCCTGGAGAGCTTGCAGAGCACTGGGGAAAGGCAGGCAGAGAATTCCCTGCTAGCACCTTCTCTGTGCCTGGGAAGCAGAAGTGTTCACATTGCTTCGCAGAATTGCTTTTGTGCAGAAAACAGTAACACTTGTTCAGAACGAAAGAAAGCACAGAGCCCCAGATTTGCTGTTGTCCTGGAGAGCTTGCAGAGCACTGGGGAAAGGCAGGTAGAGAATTCCCTGCTAGCACCTTCTCTGTGCCTGTTCACATTGCTTCGCAGACTCGCTTTTGTGCAGAAAACACTAACACTTGTTCAGAACGAAAGAAAGCACAGAGCCCCAGATTTTATGTTGTCCTGGAGAGCTTGCAGAGCACTGGGGAAAGGCAAGCAGAGAATTCCCTGCTAGCACCTTCTCTGTGCCTGGGAAGCAGAAGTGTTCACATTGCTTCGCAGAATCGCTTTTGTGCAGAAAACAGTAACACTTGTTCAGAACGAAAGAAAGCACAGAGCCCCAGATTTACTGTTGTCCTGGAGAGCTTGCAGAGCACTGGGGAAAGGCAGGCAGAGAATTCCCTGCTAGCACTTTCTCTTTGCCTGGGAAGCTGAAGTGTTCACATTGCTTCGCAGAATCACTTTTGTGCAGAAAACAGTAACACTTGTTCAGAACGAAAGAAAGCACAGAGCCCCAGATTTTATGTTGTCCTGGAGATTTTGCAGAGCACTGGGGAAAGGCAGGCAGAGAATTCCCTGCTAGCACCTTCTCTGTGCCTGGGAAGCAGAAGTGTTCACATTGCTTCGCAGAATCGCTTTTGTGCAGAAAACAGTAACACTTGTTCAGAACGAAAGAAAGCACAGAGCCCCAGATTTGCTGTTGTCCTGGAGAGCTTGCAGAGCACTGGGGAAAGGCAGGCAGAGAATTCACTGCTATCACCTTCTCTGTGCCTGTTCACACTGCTTCGCAGAATCGCTTTTGTGCAGAAAACAGTAACACTTGTTCAGAACGAAAGAAAGCACAGAGCCCCAGATTTTATGTTGTCCTGGAGAGCTTGCAGAGCACTGGGGAAAGGCAGGTAGAGAATTCCCTGCTAGCACCTTCTCTGTGCCTGGGAAGCAGAAGTGTTCAACTTGCTTCGCAGAATCGCTTTTGTGCAGAAAACAGTAACACTTGTTCAGAACAAAAGAAAGCACAGAGCCCCAGATTTGCTGTTGTCCTGGAGAGCTTGCAGAGCACTGGGGAAAGGCAGGCAGAGAATTCCCTGCTAGCACCTTCTCTGTGCCTGTTCATACTGCTTCGCAGAATCGCTTTTGTGCAGAAAACACTAACACTTGTTCAGAACGAAAGGAAGCACAGAGCCCCAGATTTTATGTTGTCCTGGAGAGCTTGCAGAGCACTGGGGAAAGGCAGGTAGAGAATTCCCTGCTAGCACCTTCTCTGTGCCTGTTCACATTGCTTCGCAGAATCGCTTTTGTGCAGAAAACAGTAACACTTGTTCAGAACGAAAGAAAGCACAGAGCCCCAGATTTTATGTTGTCCTGGAGAGCTTGCAGAGCACTGGGGAAAGGCAGGCAGAGAATTCCCTGCTAGCACTTTCTCTGTGCCTGGGAAGCAGAAGTGTTCACATTGCTTCGCAGAATCGCTTTTGTGCAGAAAACAGTAACACTTGTTCAGAACGAAAGAAAGCACAGAGCCCCAGATTTGCTGTTGTCCTGGAGAGCTTGCAGAGCACTGGGGAAAGGCAGGCAGAGAATTCCCTGCTAGCACCTTCTCTGTTCCTGGGAAGCAGAAGTGTTCACATTGCTTCGCAGAATCGCTTTTGTGCAGAAAACAGTAACACTTGTTCAGAACGAAAGAAAGCACAGAGCCCCGATTTACTGTTGTCCTGGAGAGCTTGCAGAGCACTGGGGAAAGGCAGGCAGAGAATTCCCTGCTAGCACCTTCTCTGTGCCTGTTCACACTGCTTCGCAGAATCGCTTTTGTGCAGAAAACACTAACACTTGTTCAGAACGAAAGAAAGCACAGAGCCCCAGATTTTATGTTGTCCTGGAGAGCTTGCAGAGCACTGGGGAAAGGCAGGTAGAGAATTCCCTGCTAGCACCTTCTCTGTGCCTGGGAAGCAGAAGTGTTCACATTGCTTCGCAGAATCGCTTTTGTGCAGAAAACAGTAACACTTGTTCAGAACGAAAGAAAGCACAGAGCCCCAGATTTTATGTTGTCCTGGAGAGCTTGCAGAGCACTGGGGAAAGGCAGGCAGAGAATTCCCTGCTAGCACCTTCTCTGTGCCTGGGAAGCAGAAGTGTTCACATTGCTTCGCAGAATCGCTTTTGTGCAGAAAACAGTAACACTTGTTCAGAACGAAAGAAAGCACAGAGCCCCAGATTTTATGTTGTCCTGGAGAGCTTGCAGAGCACTGGGGAAAGGCAGGCAGAGAATTCCCTGCTAGCACCTTCTCTGTGCCTGGGAAGCAGAAGTGTTCACATTGCTTCACAGAATCGCTTTTGTGCAGAAAACACTAACACTTGTTCAGAACGAAAGAAAGCACAGAGCCCCAGATTTTATGTTGTCCTGGAGAGCTTGCAGAGCACTGGGGAAAGGCAGGCAGAGAATTCCCTGCTAGCACCTTCTCTGTGCCTGGGAAGCAGAAGTGTTCACATTGCTTCACAGAATCGCTTTTGTGCAGAAAACTATAACACTTGTTCAGAACGAAAGAAAGCACAGAGCCCCAGATTTGCTGTTGTCCTGGAGAGCTTGCAGAGCACTGGGGAAAGGCAGGCAGAGAATTCCCTGCTAGCACCTTCTCTGTTCCTGGGAAGCACAAGTGTTCACATTGCTTCGCAGAATCGCTTTTGTGCAGAAAACAGTAACACTTGTTCAGAACGAAAGAAAGCACAGAGCCCCAGATTTACTGTTGTCCTGGAGAGCTTGCAGAGCACTGGGGAAAGGCAGGCAGAGAATTCCCTGCTAGCACCTTCTCTGTGCCTGGGAAGCAGAAGTGTTCACATTGCTTCGCAGAATCGCTTTTGTGCAGAAAACAGTAACACTTGTTCAGAACGAAAGAAAGCACAGAGCCCCAGATTTTATGTTGTCCTGGAGAGCTTGCAGAGCACTGGGGAAAGGCAGGCAGAGAATTCCCTGCTAGCACCTTCTCTGTGCCTGTTCACATTGCTTCGCAGAATCGCTTTTGTGCAGAAAACAGTAACACTTGTTCAGAACGAAAGAAAGCACAGAGCCCCAGATTTTATGTTGTCCTGGAGAGCTTGCAGAGCACTGGGGAAAGGCAAGCAGAGAATTGACTGCTAGCACCTTCTCTGTGCCTGGGAAGCAGAAGTGTTCACATTGCTTCGCAGAATCGTTTTTGTGCAGAAAACTATAACACTTGTTCAGAACGAAAGAAAGCACAGAGCCCCAGATTTGCTGTTGTCCTGGAGAGCTTGCAGAGCACTGGGGAAAGGCAGGCAGAGAATTCCCTGCTAGCACTTTCTCTGTGCCTGGGAAGCAGAATTGTTCACATTGCTTCGCAGAATCGCTTTTGTGCAGAAAACAGTAACACTTGTTCAGAACGAAAGAAAGCACAGAGCCCCAGATTTTCTGTTGTCCTGGAGAGCTTGCAGAGCACTGGGGAAAGGCAGGCAGAGAATTCCCTGCTAGCACCTTCTCTGTTCCTGGGAAGCAGAAGTGTTCACATTGCTTCGCAGAATCGCTTTTGTGCAGAAAACAGTAACACTTGTTCAGAACGAAAGAAAGCACAGAGCCCCAGATTTACTGTTGTCCTGGAGAGCTTGCAGAGCACTGGGGAAAGGCAGGCAGAGAATTCCCTGCTAGCACCTTCTCTGTTCCTGGGAAGCAGAAGTGTTCACATTGCTTCGCAGAATCGCTTTTGTGCAGAAAACAGTAACACTTGTTCAGAACGAAAGAAAGCACAGAGCCCCGATTTACTGTTGTCCTGGAGAGCTTGCAGAGCACTGGGGAAAGGCAGGCAGAGAATTCCCTGCTAGCACCTTCTCTGTGCCTGTTCACACTGCTTCGCAGAATCGCTTTTGTGCAGAAAACACTAACACTTGTTCAGAACGAAAGAAAGCACAGAGCCCCAGATTTTATGTTGTCCTGGAGAGCTTGCAGAGCACTGGGGAAAGGCAGGTAGAGAATTCCCTGCTAGCACCTTCTCTGTGCCTGGGAAGCAGAAGTGTTCACATTGCTTCGCAGAATCGCTTTTGTGCAGAAAACAGTAACACTTGTTCAGAACGAAAGAAAGCACAGAGCCCCAGATTTTATGTTGTCCTGGAGAGCTTGCAGAGCACTGGGGAAAGGCAGGCAGAGAATTCCCTGCTAGCACCTTCTCTGTGCCTGGGAAGCAGAAGTGTTCACATTGCTTCGCAGAATCGCTTTTGTGCAGAAAACAGTAACACTTGTTCAGAACGAAAGAAAGCACAGAGCCCCAGATTTTATGTTGTCCTGGAGAGCTTGCAGAGCACTGGGGAAAGGCAGGCAGAGAATTCCCTGCTAGCACCTTCTCTGTGCCTGGGAAGCAGAAGTGTTCACATTGCTTCACAGAATCGCTTTTGTGCAGAAAACACTAACACTTGTTCAGAACGAAAGAAAGCACAGAGCCCCAGATTTTATGTTGTCCTGGAGAGCTTGCAGAGCACTGGGGAAAGGCAGGCAGAGAATTCCCTGCTAGCACCTTCTCTGTGCCTGGGAAGCAGAAGTGTTCACATTGCTTCACAGAATCGCTTTTGTGCAGAAAACTATAACACTTGTTCAGAACGAAAGAAAGCACAGAGCCCCAGATTTGCTGTTGTCCTGGAGAGCTTGCAGAGCACTGGGGAAAGGCAGGCAGAGAATTCCCTGCTAGCACCTTCTCTGTTCCTGGGAAGCACAAGTGTTCACATTGCTTCGCAGAATCGCTTTTGTGCAGAAAACAGTAACACTTGTTCAGAACGAAAGAAAGCACAGAGCCCCAGATTTACTGTTGTCCTGGAGAGCTTGCAGAGCACTGGGGAAAGGCAGGCAGAGAATTCCCTGCTAGCACCTTCTCTGTGCCTGGGAAGCAGAAGTGTTCACATTGCTTCGCAGAATCGCTTTTGTGCAGAAAACAGTAACACTTGTTCAGAACGAAAGAAAGCACAGAGCCCCAGATTTTATGTTGTCCTGGAGAGCTTGCAGAGCACTGGGGAAAGGCAGGCAGAGAATTCCCTGCTAGCACCTTCTCTGTGCCTGTTCACATTGCTTCGCAGAATCGCTTTTGTGCAGAAAACAGTAACACTTGTTCAGAACGAAAGAAAGCACAGAGCCCCAGATTTTATGTTGTCCTGGAGAGCTTGCAGAGCACTGGGGAAAGGCAAGCAGAGAATTCACTGCTAGCACCTTCTCTGTGCCTGGGAAGCAGAAGTGTTCACATTGCTTCGCAGAATCGTTTTTGTGCAGAAAACTATAACACTTGTTCAGAACGAAAGAAAGCACAGAGCCCCAGATTTGCTGTTGTCCTGGAGAGCTTGCAGAGCACTGGGGAAAGGCAGGCAGAGAATTCCCTGCTAGCACTTTCTCTGTGCCTGGGAAGCAGAATTGTTCACATTGCTTCGCAGAATCGCTTTTGTGCAGAAAACAGTAACACTTGTTCAGAACGAAAGAAAGCACAGAGCCCCAGATTTGCTGTTGTCCTGGAGAGCTTGCAGAGCACTGGGGAAAGGCAGGCAGAGAATTCCCTGCTAGCACCTTCTCTGTTCCTGGGAAGCAGAAGTGTTCACATTGCTTCGCAGAATCGCTTTTGTGCAGAAAACAGTAACACTTGTTCAGAACGAAAGAAAGCACAGAGCCCCAGATTTACTGTTGTCCTGGAGAGCTTGCAGAGCACTGGGGAAAGGCAGGCAGAGAATTCCCTGCTAGCACCTTCTCTGTGCCTGGGAAGCAGAAGTGTTCACATTGCTTCGCAGAATAGCTTTTGTGCAGAAAACAGTAACACTTGTTCAGAACGAAAGAAAGCACAGAGCCCCAGATTTTATGTTGTCCTGGAGAGCTTGCAGAGCACTGGGGAAAGGCAGGCAGAGAATTCCCTGCTAGCACCTTCTCTGTGCCTGTTCACATTGCTTCGCAGACTCGCTTTTGTGCAGAAAACAGTAACACTTGTTCAGAACGAAAGAAAGCACAGAGCCCCAGATTTTATGTTGTCCTGGAGAGCTTGCAGAGCACTGGGGAAAGGCAGGCAGAGAATTCCCTGCTAGCACCTTCTCTGTGCCTGGGAAGCAGAAGTGTTCACATTGCTTCGCAGAATCGCTTTTGTGCAGAAAACACTAACACTTGTTCAGAACGAAAGAAAGCACAGAGCCCCAGATTTTATGTTGTCCTGGAGAGCTTGCAGAGCACTGGGGAAAGGCAGGCAGAGAATTCCCTGCTAGCACCTTCTCTGTGCCTGGGAAGCAGAAGTGTTCACATTGCTTCGCAGAATCGCTTTTGTGCAGAAAACACTAACACTTGTTCAGAACGAAAGAAAGCACAGAGCCCCAGATTTTATGTTGTCCTGGAGAGCTTGCAGAGCACTGGGGAAAGGCAGGCAGAGAATTCCCTGCTAGCACCTTCTCTGTGCCTGTTCACATTGCTTCGCAGAATCGCTTTTGTGCAGAAAACAGTAACACTTGTTCAGAACGAAAGAAAGCACAGAGCCCCAGATTTTATGTTGTCCTGGAGAGCTTGCAGAGCACTGGGGAAAGGCAGGCAGAGAATTCACTGCTAGCACCTTCTCTGTGCCTGGGAAGCAGATGTGTTCACATTGCTTCGCAGAATCGTTTTTGTGCAGAAAACAGTAACACTTGTTCAGAACGAAAGAAAGCACAGAGCCCCAGATTTGCTGTTGTCCTGGAGAGCTTGCAGAGCACTGGGGAAAGGCAGGCAGAGAATTCCCTGCTAGCACTTTCTCTGTGCCTGGGAAGCAGAAGTGTTCACATTGCTTCGCAGAATCGCTTTTGTGCAGAAAACATTAACACTTGTTCAGAACGAAAGAAAGCACAGAGCCCCAGATTTTATGTTGTCCTGGAGAGCTTGCAGAGCACTGGGGAAAGGCAGGCAGAGAATTCCCTGCTAGCACCTTCTCTGTTCCTGGGAAGCAGAAGTGTTCACATTGCTTCGCAGAATCGCTTTTGTGCAGAAAACAGTAACACTTGTTCAGAACGAAAGAAAGCACAGAGCCCCAGATTTACTGTTGTCCTGGAGAGCTTGCAGAGCACTGGGGAAAGGCAGGCAGAGAATTCCCTGCTAGCACCTTCTCTGTGCCTGTTCACACTGCTTCGCAGAATCGCTTTTGTGCAGAAAACAGTAACACTTGTTCAGAACGAAAGAAAGCACAGAGCCCCAGATTTTATGTTGTCCTGGAGAGCTTGCAGAGCACTGGGGAAAGGCAGGCAGAGAATTCCCTGCTAGCACCTTCTCTGTGCCTGGGAAGCAGAAGTGTTCACATTGCTTCGCAGAATCGCTTTTGTGCAGAAAACAGTAACACTTGTTCAGAACGAAAGAAAGCATAGAGCCCCAGATTTTATGTTGTCCTGGAGAGCTTGCAGAGCACTGGGGAAAGGCAGGCAGAGAATTCCCTGCTAGCACCTTCTCTGTGCCTGGGAAGCAGAAGTGTTCACATTGCTTCGCAGAATCGCTTTTGTGCAGAAAACAGTAACACTTGTTCAGAACGAAAGAAAGCACAGAGCCCCAGATTTTATGTTGCCCTGGAGAGCTTGCAGAGCACTGGGGAAAGGCAGGCAGAGAATTCCCTGCTAGCACTTTCTCTGTGCCTGGGAAGCAGAAGTGTTCACATTGCTTCGCAGAATCGCTTTTGTGCAGAAAACAGTAACACTTGTTCAGAACGAAAGAAAGCACAGAGCCCCAGATTTTATGTTGTCCTGGAGAGCTTGCAGAGCACTGGGGAAAGGCAGGCAGAGAATTCCCTGCTAGCACCTTCTCTGTGCCTGGGAAGCAGAAGTGTTCACATTGCTTCGCAGAATCGCTTTTGTGCAGAAAACAGTAACACTTGTTCAGAACGAAAGGAAGCACAGAGCCCCAGATTTTATGTTGTCCTGGAGAGCTTGCAGAGCACTGGGGAAAGGCAGGCAGAGAATTCACTGCTAGCACCTTCTCTGTGCCTGTTAACACTGCTTCGCAGAATCGCTTTTGTGCAGAAAACAGTAACACTTGTTCAGAACGAAAGAAAGCACAGAGCCCCAGATTTGCTGTTGTCCTGGAGAGCTTGCAGAGCACTGGGGAAAGGCAGGCAGAGAATTCCCTGCTAGCACCTTCTCTGTTCCTGGGAAGCAGAAGTGTTCACATTGCTTCGCAGAATCGCTTTTGTGCAGAAAACAGTAACACTTGTTCAGAACGAAAGAAAGCACAGAGCCCCAGATTTTATGTTGTCCTGGAGAGCTTGCAGAGCACTGGGGAAAGGCAGGCAGAGAATTCCCTGCTAGCACTTTCTCTGTGCCTGGGAAGCAGAAGTGTTCACATTGCTTCGCAGAATCGCTTTTGTGCAGAAAACAGTAACACTTGTTCAGAACGAAAGAAAGCACAGAGCCCCAGATTTACTGTTGTCCTGGAGAGCTTGCAGAGCACTGGGGAAAGGCAGGCAGAGAATTCCCTGCTAGCACCTTCTCTGTGCCTGGGAAGCAGAGTGTTCACATTGCTTCGCAGAATCGCTTTTGTGCAGAAAACAGTAACACTTGTTCAGAACGAAAGAAAGCACAGAGCCCCAGATTTTATGTTGTCCTGGAGAGCTTGCAGAGCACTGGGGAAAGGCAGGCAGAGAATTCCCTGCTAGCACCTTCTCTGTGCCTGGGAAGCAGAAGTGTTCACATTGCTTCACAGAATCGCTTTTGTGCAGAAAACACTAACACTTGTTCAGAACGAAAGAAAGCACAGAGCCCCAGATTTTATGTTTTCCTGGAGAGCTTGCAGAGCACTGGGGAAAGGCAGGCAGAGAATTCCCTGCTAGCACCTTCTCTGTTCCTGGGAAGCAGAAGTGTTCACATTGCTTCGCAGAATCGTTTTTGTGCAGAAAACTATAACACTTGTTCAGAACGAAAGAAAGCACAGAGCCCCAGATTTGCTGTTGTCCTGGAGAGCTTGCAGAGCACTGGGGAAAGGCAGGCAGAGAATTCCCTGCTAGCACTTTCTCTGTGCCTGGGAAGCAGAAGTGTTCACATTGCTTCGCAGAATCGCTTTTGTGCAGAAAACATTAACACTTGTTCGGAACGAAAGAAAGCACAGAGCCCCAGATTTTATGTTGTCCTGGAGAGCTTGCAGAGCACTGGGGAAAGGCAGGCAGAGAATTCCCTGCTAGCACCTTCTCTGTTCCTGGGAAGCAGAAGTGTTCACATTGCTTCACAGAATCGCTTTTGTGCAGAAAACAGTAACACTTGTTCAGAACGAAAGAAAGCACAGAGCCACAGATTTACTGTTGTCCTGGAGAGCTTGCAGAGCACTGGGGAAAGGCAGGCAGAGAATTCCCTGCTAGCACCTTCTCTGTGCCTGTTCACACTGCTTCGCAGAATCGCTTTTGTGCAGAAAACAGTAACACTTGTTCAGAACGAAAGAAAGCACAGAGCCCCAGATTTTATGTTGTCCTGGAGAGCTTGCAGAGCACTGGGGAAAGGCAGGCAGAGAATTCCCTGCTAGCACCTTCTCTGTGCCTGGGAAGCAGAAGTGTTCACATTGCTTCGCAGAATCGCTTTTGTGCAGAAAACAGTAACACTTGTTCAGAATGAAAGAAAGCATAGAGCCCCAGATTTTATGTTGTCCTGGAGAGCTTGCAGAGCACTGGGGAAAGGCAGGCAGAGAATTCCCTGCTAGCACCTTCTCTGTGCCTGGGAAGCAGAAGTGTTCACATTGCTTCGCAGAATCGCTTTTGTGCAGAAAACAGTAACACTTGTTCAGAACGAAAGAAAGCACAGAGCCCCAGATTTTATGTTGTCCTGGAGAGCTTGCAGAGCACTGGGGAAAGGCAGGCAGAGAATTCCCTGCTAGCACTTTCTCTGTGCCTGGGAAGCAGAAGTGTTCACATTGCTTCGCAGAATCGCTTTTGTGCAGAAAACAGTAACACTTGTTCAGAACGAAAGAAAGCACAGAGCCCCAGATTTACTGTTGTCCTGGAGAGCTTGCAGAGCACTGGGGAAAGGCAGGCAGAGAATTCCCTGCTAGCACCTTCTCTGTGCCTGGGAAGCAGAAGTGTTCACATTGCTTCGCAGAATCGCTTTTGTGCAGAAAACAGTAACACTTGTTCAGAACGAAAGGAAGCACAGAGCCCCAGATTTTATGTTGTCCTGGAGAGCTTGCAGAGCACTGGGGAAAGGCAGGCAGAGAATTCACTGCTAGCACCTTCTCTGTGCCTGTTCACACTGCTTCGCAGAATCGCTTTTGTGCAGAAAACAGTAACACTTGTTCAGAACGAAAGAAAGCACAGAGCCCCAGATTTGCTGTTGTCCTGGAGAGCTTGCAGAGCACTGGGGAAAGGCAGGCAGAGAATTCCCTGCTAGCACCTTCTCTGTTCCTGGGAAGCAGAAGTGTTCACATTGCTTCGCAGAATCGCTTTTGTGCAGAAAACACTAACACTTGTTCAGAACGAAAGAAAGCACAGAGCCCCAGATTTTATGTTGTCCTGGAGAGCTTGCAGAGCACTGGGGAAAGGCAGGCAGAGAATTCCCTGCTAGCACTTTCTCTGTGCCTGGGAAGCAGAAGTGTTCACATTGCTTCGCAGAATCGCTTTTGTGCAGAAAACAGTAACACTTGTTCAGAACGAAAGAAAGCACAGAGCCCCAGATTTACTGTTGTCCTGGAGAGCTTGCAGAGCACTGGGGAAAGGCAGGCAGAGAATTCCCTGCTAGCACCTTCTCTGTGCCTGGGAAGCAGAAGTGTTCACATTGCTTCGCAGAATCGCTTTTGTGCAGAAAACACTAACACTTGTTCAGAACGAAAGGAAGCACAGAGCCCCAGATTTTATGTTTTCCTGGAGAGCTTGCAGAGCACTGGGGAAAGGCAGGCAGAGAATTCCCTGCTAGCACCTTCTCTGTGCCTGGGAAGCAGAAGTGTTCACATTGCTTCGCAGAATCGCTTTTGTGCAGAAAACAGTAACACTTGTTCAGAACGAAAGAAAGCACAGAGCCCCAGATTTTATGTTGTCCTGGAGAGCTTGCAGAGCACTGGGGAAAGGCAGGCAGAGAATTCCCTGCTAGCACCTTCTCTGTGCCTGGGAAGCAGAAGTGTTCACATTGCTTCGCAGAATCGCTTTTGTGCAGAAAACACTAACACTTGTTCAGAACGAAAGAAAGCACAGAGCCCCAGATTTTATGTTTTCCTGGAGAGCTTGCAGAGCACTGGGGAAAGGCAGGCAGAGAATTCACTGCTAGCACCTTCTCTGTGCCTGTTCACACTGCTTCGCAGAATCGCTTTTGTGCAGAAAACAGTAACACTTGTTCAGAACGAAAGAAAGCACAGAGCCCCAGATTTGCTGTTGTCCTGGAGAGCTTGCAGAGCACTGGGGAAAGGCAGGCAGAGAATTCCCTGCTAGCACCTTCTCTGTTCCTGGGAAGCAGAAGTGTTCACATTGCTTCGCAGAATCGCTTTTGTGCAGAAAACAGTAACACTTGTTCAGAACGAAAGAAAGCACAGAGCCCCAGATTTTATGTTGTCCTGGAGAGCTTGCAGAGCACTGGGGAAAGGCAGGCAGAGAATTCCCTGCTAGCACCTTCTCTGTGCCTGGGAAGCAGAAGTGTTCACATTGCTTCGCAGAATCGCTTTTGTGCAGAAAACAGTAACACTTGTTCAGAACGAAGGAAAGCACAGAGCCCCAGATTTGCTGTTGTCCTGGAGAGCTTGCAGAGCACTGGGGAAAGGCAGGCAGAGAATTCCCTGCTAGCACCTTCTCTGTTCCTGGGAAGCAGAAGTGTTCACATTGCTTCGCAGAATCGCTTTTGTGCAGAAAACAGTAACACTTGTTCAGAACGAAAGAAAGCACAGAGCCCCAGATTTGCTGTTGTCCTGGAGAGCTTGCAGAGCACTGGGGAAAGGCAGGCAGAGAATTCCCTGCTAGCACCTTCTCTGTGCCTGTTCACACTGCTTCGCAGAATCGCTTTTGTGCAGAAAACAGTAACACTTGTTCAGAACGAAAGAAAGCACAGAGCCCCAGATTTGCTGTTGTCCTGGAGAGCTTGCAGAGCACTGGGGAAAGGCAGGCAGAGAATTCCCTGCTAGCACCTTCTCTGTTCCTGGGAAGCAGAAGTGTTCACATTGCTTCGCAGAATCGCTTTTGTGCAGAAAACAGTAACACTTGTTCAGAACGAATGAAAGCACAGAGCCCCAGATTTGCTGTTGTCCTGGAGAGCTTGCAGAGCACTGGGGAAAGGCAGGCAGAGAATTCCCTGCTAGCACCTTCTCTGTTCCTGGGAAGCAGAAGTGTTCACATTGCTTCACAGAATCGCTTTTGTGCAGAAAACAGTAACACTTGTTCAGAACGAAAGAAAGCACAGAGCCCCAGATTTTATGTTGTCCTGGAGAGCTTGCAGAGCACTGGGGAAAGGCAGGCAGAGAATTCCCTGCTAGCACCTTCTCTGTGCCTGGGAAGCACAAGTGTTCACATTGCTTCGCAGAATCGCTTTTGTGCAGAAAACAGTAACACTTGTTCAGAACGAAAGAAAGCACAGAGCCCCAGATTTGCTGTTGTCCTGGAGAGCTTGCAGAGCACTGGGGAAAGGCAGGCAGAGAATTCCCTGCTAGCACCTTCTCTGTGCCTGTTCACACTGCTTCGCAGAATCGCTTTTGTGCAGAAAACAGTAACACTTGTTCAGAACGAAAGAAAGCACAGAGCCCCAGATTTTATGTTGTCCTGGAGAGCTTGCAGAGCACTGGGGAAAGGCAGGCAGAGAATTCCCTGCTAGCACCTTCTCTGTGCCTGGGAAGCAGAAGTGTTCACATTGCTTCGCAGAATCGCTTTTGTGCAGAAAACAGTAACACTTGTTCTGAACGAAAGAAAGCACAGAGCCCCAGATTTGCTGTTGTCCTGGAGAGCTTGCAGAGCACTGGGGAAAGGCAGGCAGAGAATTCCCTGCTAGCACCTTCTCTGTGCCTGGGAAGCAGAAGTGTTCACATTGCTTCGCAGAATCGCTTTTGTGCAGAAAACAGTAACACTTGTTCAGAACGAAAGAAAGCACAGAGCCCCAGATTTGCTGTTGTCCTGGAGAGCTTGCAGAGCACTGGGGAAAGGCAGGCAGAGAATTCCCTGCTAGCACCTTCTCTGTTCCTGGGAAGCAGAAGTGTTCACATTGCTTCGCAGAATCGCTTTTGTGCAGAAAACTCTAACACTTGTTCAGAACGAAAGAAAGCACAGAGCCCCAGATTTACTGTTGTCCTGGAGAGCTTGCAGAGCACTGGGGAAAGGCAGGCAGAGAATTCCCTGCTAGCACCTTCTCTGTGCCTGTTCACACTGCTTCGCAGAATCGCTTTTGTGCAGAAAACAGTAACACTTGTTCAGAACGAAAGAAAGCACAGAGCCCCAGATTTTCTGTTGTCCTGGAGAGCTTGCAGAGCACTGGGGAAAGGCAGGCAGAGAATTCCCTGCTAGCACCTTCTCTGTGCCTGGGAAGCAGAAGTGTTCACATTGCTTCGCAGAATCGCTTTTGTGCAGAAAACAGTAACACTTGTTCAGAACGAAAGAAAGCACAGAGCCCCAGATTTACTGTTGTCCTGGAGAGCTTGCAGAGCACTGGGGAAAGGCAGGTAGAGAATTCCCTGCTAGCACCTTCTCTGTGCCTGTTCACATTGCT
The DNA here is from genome assembly GCF_047716275.1 of Strix uralensis. Classification (NCBI taxonomy): domain Eukaryota; kingdom Metazoa; phylum Chordata; class Aves; order Strigiformes; family Strigidae; genus Strix; species Strix uralensis. The sequence goes on from NC_133976.1 coordinate 62,365,677, forward strand.
TCGCAGAATCGCTTTTGTGCAGAAAACAGTAACACTTGTTCAGAACAAAAGAAAGCACAGAGCCCCAGATTTTATGTTGTCCTGGAGAGCTTGCAGAGCACTGGGGAAAGGCAGGCAGAGAATTCCCTGCTAGCACCTTCTCTGTGCCTGGGAAGCAGAAGTGTTCACATTGCTTCGCAGAATCGCTTTTGTGCAGAAAACAGTAACACTTGTTCAGAACGAATGAAAGCACAGAGCCCCAGATTTGCTGTTGTCCTGGAGAGCTTGCAGAGCACTGGGGAAAGGCAGGTAGAGAATTCCCTGCTAGCACCTTCTCTGTTCCTGGGAAGCAGAAGTGTTCACATTGCTTCGCAGAATCGCTTTTGTGCAGAAAACAGTAACACTTGTTCAGAACGAAAGAAAGCACAGAGCCCCAGATTTTATGTTGTCCTGGAGAGCTTGCAGAGCACTGGGGAAAGGCAGGCAGAGAATTCCCTGCTAGCACCTTCTCTGTGCCTGGGAAGCAGAAGTGTTCACATTGCTTCGCAGAATCGCTTTTGTGCAGAAAACAGTAACACTTGTTCAGAACGAAAGAAAGCACAGAGCCCCAGATTTTATGTTGTCCTGGAGAGCTTGCAGAGCACTGGGGAAAGGCAGGCAGAGAATTCCCTGCTAGCACCTTCTCTGTGCCTGGGAAGCAGAAGTGTTCACATTGCTTCGCAGAATCGCTTTTGTGCAGAAAACAGTAACACTTGTTCAGAACGAAAGAAAGCACAGAGCCCCAGATTTTATGTTTTCCTGGAGAGCTTGCAGAGCACTGTGGAAAGGCAGGTAGAGAATTCCCTGCTATCACCTTCTCTGTGCCTGTTCACACTGCTTCGCAGAATCGCTTTTGTGCAGAAAACAGTAACACTTGTTCAGAACGAAAGAAAGCACAGAGCCCCAGATTTGCTGTTGTCCTGGAGAGCTTGCAGAGCACTGGGGAAAGGCAGGTAGAGAATTCCCTGCTATCACCTTCTCTGTGCCTGTTCACACTGCTTCGCAGAATCGCTTTTGTGCAGAAAACAGTAACACTTGTTCAGAACGAAAGAAAGCACAGAGCCCCAGATTTGCTGTTGTCCTGGAGAGCTTGCAGAGCACTGGGGAAAGGCAGGTAGAGAATTCCCTGCTAGCACCTTCTCTGTGCCTGTTCACATTGCTTCGCAGAATCGCTTTTGTGCAGAAAACAGTAACACTTGTTCAGAACGAAAGAAAGCACAGAGCCCCAGATTTTATGTTGTCCTGGAGAGCTTGCAGAGCACTGGGGAAAGGCAGGCAGAGAATTCCCTGCTAGCACTTTCTCTGTGCCTGGGAAGCAGAAGTGTTCACATTGCTTCGCAGAATCGCTTTTGTGCAGAAAACAGTAACACTTGTTCAGAACGAAAGAAAGCACAGAGCCCCAGATTTTATGTTGTCCTGGAGAGCTTGCAGAGCACTGGGGAAAGGCAGGCAGAGAATTCCCTGCTAGCACCTTCTCTGTTCCTGGGAAGCAGAAGTGTTCACATTGCTTCGCAGAATCGCTTTTGTGCAGAAAACAGTAACACTTGTTCAGAACGAAAGAAAGCACAGAGCCCCGATTTACTGTTGTCCTGGAGAGCTTGCAGAGCACTGGGGAAAGGCAGGCAGAGAATTCCCTGCTAGCATCTTCTCTGTGCCTGTTCACACTGCTTCGCAGAATCGCTTTTGTGCAGAAAACACTAACACTTGTTCAGAACGAAAGAAAGCACAGAGCCCCAGATTTTATGTTGTCCTGGAGAGCTTGCAGAGCACTGGGGAAAGGCAGGCAGAGAATTCCCTGCTAGCACCTTCTCTGTGCCTGGGAAGCAGAAGTGTTCACATTGCTTCGCAGAATCGCTTTTGTGCAGAAAACAGTAACACTTGTTCAGAACGAAAGAAAGCACAGAGCCCCAGATTTGCTGTTGTCCTGGAGAGCTTGCAGAGCACTGGGGAAAGGCAGGCAGAGAATTCCCTGCTAGCACCTTCTCTGTGCCTGGGAAGCAGAAGTGTTCACATTGCTTCGCAGAATCGCTTTTGTGCAGAAAACAGTAACACTTGTTCAGAACGAAAGAAAGCACAGAGCCCCAGATTTGCTGTTGTCCTGGAGAGCTTGCAGAGCACTGGGGAAAGGCAGGCAGAGAATTCCCTGCTAGCACCTTCTCTGTTCCTGGGAAGCAGAAGTGTTCACATTGCTTCGCAGAATCGCTTTTGTGCAGAAAACAGTAACACTTGTTCAGAACGAAAGAAAGCACAGAGCCCCAGATTTACTGTTGTCCTGGAGAGCTTGCAGAGCACTGGGGAAAGGCAGGCAGAGAATTCCCTGCTAGCACCTTCTCTGTGCCTGGGAAGCAGAAGTGTTCACATTGCTTCGCAGAATCGTTTTTGTGCAAAAAACACTAACACTTGTTCAGAACGAAAGAAAGCACAGAGCCCCAGATTTTATGTTGTCCTGGAGAGCTTGCAGAGCACTGGGGAAAGGCAGGCAGAGAATTCCCTGCTAGCACCTTCTCTGTGCCTGGGAAGCAGAAGTGTTCACATTGCTTCACAGAATCGCTTTTGTGCAGAAAACAGTAACACTTGTTCAGAACGAAAGAAAGCACAGAGCCCCAGATTTTATGTTGTCCTGGAGAGCTTGCAGAGCACTGGGGAAAGGCAGGCAGAGAATTCCCTGCTAGCACTTTCTCTGTGCCTGGGAAGCAGAAGTGTTCACATTGCTTCGCAGAATCGCTTTTGTGCAGAAAACAGTAACACTTGTTCAGAACGAAAGAAAGCACAGAGCCCCAGATTTGCTGTTGTCCTGGAGAGCTTGCAGAGCACTGGGGAAAGGCAGGCAGAGAATTCCCTGCTAGCACCTTCTCTGTTCCTGGGAAGCAGAAGTGTTCACATTGCTTCGCAGAATCGCTTTTGTGCAGAAAACAGTAACACTTGTTCAGAACGAAAGAAAGCACAGAGCCCCGATTTACTGTTGTCCTGGAGAGCTTGCAGAGCACTGGGGAAAGGCAGGCAGAGAATTCCCTGCTAGCACCTTCTCTGTGCCTGTTCACACTGCTTCGCAGAATCGCTTTTGTGCAGAAAACACTAACACTTGTTCAGAACGAAAGAAAGCACAGAGCCCCAGATTTTATGTTGTCCTGGAGAGCTTGCAGAGCACTGGGGAAAGGCAGGCAGAGAATTCCCTGCTAGCACCTTCTCTGTGCCTGGGAAGCAGAAGTGTTCACATTGCTTCGCAGAATCGCTTTTGTGCAGAAAACAGTAACACTTGTTCAGAACGAAAGAAAGCACAGAGCCCCAGATTTGCTGTTGTCCTGGAGAGCTTGCAGAGCACTGGGGAAAGGCAGGCAGAGAATTCCCTGCTAGCACCTTCTCTGTGCCTGGGAAGCAGAAGTGTTCACATTGCTTCGCAGAATCGCTTTTGTGCAGAAAACAGTAACACTTGTTCAGAACGAAAGAAAGCACAGAGCCCCAGATTTGCTGTTGTCCTGGAGAGCTTGCAGAGCACTGGGGAAAGGCAGGCAGAGAATTCCCTGCTAGCACCTTCTCTGTTCCTGGGAAGCAGAAGTGTTCACATTGCTTCGCAGAATCGCTTTTGTGCAGAAAACAGTAACACTTGTTCAGAACGAAAGAAAGCACAGAGCCCCAGATTTACTGTTGTCCTGGAGAGCTTGCAGAGCACTGGGGAAAGGCAGGCAGAGAATTCCCTGCTAGCACCTTCTCTGTGCCTGGGAAGCAGAAGTGTTCACATTGCTTCGCAGAATCGCTTTTGTGCAGAAAACAGTAACACTTGTTCAGAACGAAAGAAAGCACAGAGCCCCAGATTTTATGTTGTCCTGGAGAGCTTGCAGAGCACTGGGGAAAGGCAGGCAGAGAATTCCCTGCTAGCACCTTCTCTGTGCCTGGGAAGCAGAAGTGTTCACATTGCTTCACAGAATCGCTTTTGTGCAGAAAACAGTAACACTTGTTCAGAACGAAAGAAAGCACAGAGCCCCAGATTTTATGTTGTCCTGGAGAGCTTGCAGAGCACTGGGGAAAGGCAGGCAGAGAATTCCCTGCTAGCACCTTCTCTGTGCCTGGGAAGCAGAAGTGTTCACATTGCTTCACAGAATCGCTTTTGTGCAGAAAACAGTAACACTTGTTCAGAACGAAAGAAAGCACAGAGCCCCAGATTTTATGTTGTCCTGGAGAGCTTGCAGAGCACTGGGGAAAGGCAGGCAGAGAATTCCCTGCTAGCACTTTCTCTGTGCCTGGGAAGCAGAAGTGTTCACATTGCTTCGCAGAATCGCTTTTGTGCAGAAAACAGTAACACTTGTTCAGAACGAAAGAAAGCACAGAGCCCCAGATTTGCTGTTGTCCTGGAGAGCTTGCAGAGCACTGGGGAAAGGCAGGCAGAGAATTCCCTGCTAGCACCTTCTCTGTTCCTGGGAAGCAGAAGTGTTCACATTGCTTCGCAGAATCGCTTTTGTGCAGAAAACAGTAACACTTGTTCAGAACGAAAGAAAGCACAGAGCCCCGATTTACTGTTGTCCTGGAGAGCTTGCAGAGCACTGGGGAAAGGCAGGCAGAGAATTCCCTGCTAGCACCTTCTCTGTGCCTGTTCACACTGCTTCGCAGAATCGCTTTTGTGCAGAAAACACTAACACTTGTTCAGAACGAAAGAAAGCACAGAGCCCCAGATTTTATGTTGTCCTGGAGAGCTTGCAGAGCACTGGGGAAAGGCAGGCAGAGAATTCCCTGCTAGCACCTTCTCTGTGCCTGGGAAGCATAAGTGTTCACATTGCTTCGCAGAATCGCTTTTGTGCAGAAAACAGTAACACTTGTTCAGAACGAAAGAAAGCACAGAGCCCCAGATATGCTGTTGTCCTGGAGAGCTTGCAGAGCACTGGGGAAAGGCAGGCAGAGAATTCCCTGCTAGCACCTTCTCTGTGCCTGGGAAGCAGAAGTGTTCACATTGCTTCGCAGAATCGCTTTTGTGCAGAAAACAGTAACACTTGTTCAGAACGAAAGAAAGCACAGAGCCCCAGATTTGCTGTTGTCCTGGAGAGCTTGCAGAGCACTGGGGAAAGGCAGGCAGAGAATTCCCTGCTAGCACCTTCTCTGTTCCTGGGAAGCAGAAGTGTTCACATTGCTTCGCAGAATCGCTTTTGTGCAGAAAACAGTAACACTTGTTCAGAACGAAAGAAAGCACAGAGCCCCAGATTTACTGTTGTCCTGGAGAGCTTGCAGAGCACTGGGGAAAGGCAGGCAGAGAATTCCCTGCTAGCACCTTCTCTGTGCCTGGGAAGCAGAAGTGTTCACATTGCTTCGCAGAATCGTTTTTGTGCAGAAAACACTAACACTTGTTCAGAACGAAAGAAAGCACAGAGCCCCAGATTTTATGTTGTCCTGGAGAGCTTGCAGAGCACTGGGGAAAGGCAGGCAGAGAATTCCCTGCTAGCACCTTCTCTGTGCCTGGGAAGCAGAAGTGTTCACATTGCTTCACAGAATCGCTTTTGTGCAGAAAACAGTAACACTTGTTCAGAACGAAAGAAAGCACAGAGCCCCAGATTTTATGTTGTCCTGGAGAGCTTGCAGAGCACTGGGGAAAGGCAGGCAGAGAATTCCCTGCTAGCACCTTCTCTGTGCCTGGGAAGCAGAAGTGTTCACATTGCTTCGCAGAATCGCTTTTGTGCAGAAAACAGTAACACTTGTTCAGAACGAAAGAAAGCACAGAGCCCCAGATTTACTGTTGTCCTGGAGAGCTTGCAGAGCACTGGGGAAAGGCAGGCAGAGAATTCCCTGCTAGCACCTTCTCTGTGCCTGGGAAGCAGAAGTGTTCACATTGCTTCGCAGAATCGCTTTTGTGCAGAAAACAGTAACACTTGTTCAGAACGAAAGAAAGCACAGAGCCCCAGATTTTATGTTGTCCTGGAGAGCTTGCAGAGCACTGGGGAAAGGCAGGCAGAGAATTCCCTGCTAGCACCTTCTCTGTGCCTGTTCACATTGCTTCGCAGAATCGCTTTTGTGCAGAAAACAGTAACACTTGTTCAGAACGAAAGAAAGCACAGAGCCCCAGATTTTATGTTGTCCTGGAGAGCTTGCAGAGCACTGGGGAAAGGCAAGCAGAGAATTCACTGCTAGCACCTTCTCTGTGCCTGGGAAGCAGAAGTGTTCACATTGCTTCGCAGAATCGTTTTTGTGCAGAAAACTATAACACTTGTTCAGAACGAAAGAAAGCACAGAGCCCCAGATTTGCTGTTGTCCTGGAGAGCTTGCAGAGCACTGGGGAAAGGCAGGCAGAGAATTCCCTGCTAGCACTTTCTCTGTGCCTGGGAAGCAGAATTGTTCACATTGCTTCGCAGAATCGCTTTTGTGCAGAAAACAGTAACACTTGTTCAGAACGAAAGAAAGCACAGAGCCCCAGATTTGCTGTTGTCCTGGAGAGCTTGCAGAGCACTGGGGAAAGGCAGGCAGAGAATTCCCTGCTAGCACCTTCTCTGTTCCTGGGAAGCAGAAGTGTTCACATTGCTTCGCAGAATCGCTTTTGTGCAGAAAACAGTAACACTTGTTCAGAACGAAAGAAAGCACAGAGCCCCAGATTTACTGTTGTCCTGGAGAGCTTGCAGAGCACTGGGGAAAGGCAGGCAGAGAATTCCCTGCTAGCACCTTCTCTGTGCCTGGGAAGCAGAAGTGTTCACATTGCTTCGCAGAATCGCTTTTGTGCAGAAAACAGTAACACTTGTTCAGAACGAAAGAAAGCACAGAGCCCCAGATTTTATGTTGTCCTGGAGAGCTTGCAGAGCACTGGGGAAAGGCAGGCAGAGAATTCCCTGCTAGCACCTTCTCTGTGCCTGTTCACATTGCTTCGCAGAATCGCTTTTGTGCAGAAAACAGTAACACTTGTTCAGAACGAAAGAAAGCACAGAGCCCCAGATTTTATGTTGTCCTGGAGAGCTTGCAGAGCACTGGAGAAAGGCAAGCAGAGAATTCACTGCTAGCACCTTCTCTGTGCCTGGGAAGCAGAAGTGTTCACATTGCTTCGCAGAATCGTTTTTGTGCAGAAAACTATAACACTTGTTCAGAACGAAAGAAAGCACAGAGCCCCAGATTTGCTGTTGTCCTGGAGAGCTTGCAGAGCACTGGGGAAAGGCAAGCAGAGAATTCACTGCTAGCACCTTCTCTGTGCCTGGGAAGCAGAAGTGTTCACATTGCTTCGCAGAATCGCTTTTGTGCAGAAAACAGTAACACTTGTTCAGAACGAAAGAAAGCACAGAGCCCCAGATTTTATGTTGTCCTGGAGAGCTTGCAGAGCACTGGGGAAAGGCAGGCAGAGAATTCCCTGCTAGCACCTTCTCTGTGCCTGTTCACATTGCTTCGCAGAATCGCTTTTGTGCAGAAAACAGTAACACTTGTTCAGAACGAAAGAAAGCACAGAGCCCCAGATTTTATGTTGTCCTGGAGAGCTTGCAGAGCACTGGGGAAAGGCAGGCAGAGAATTCACTGCTAGCACCTTCTCTGTGCCTGGGAAGCAGAAGTGTTCACATTGCTTCGCAGAATCGCTTTTGTGCAGAAAACTATAACACTTGTTCAGAACGAAAGAAAGCACAGAGCCCCAGATTTGCTGTTGTCCTGGAGAGCTTGCAGAGCACTGGGGAAAGGCAGGCAGAGAATTCCCTGCTAGCACCTTCTCTGTGCCTGGGAAGCAGAAGTGTTCACATTGCTTCGCAGAATCGCTTTTGTGCAGAAAACAGTAACACTTGTTCAGAACGAAAGAAAGCACAGAGCCCCAGATTTTATGTTGCCCTGGAGAGCTTGCAGAGCACTGGGGAAAGGCAGGCAGAGAATTCCCTGCTAGCACTTTCTCTGTGCCTGGGAAGCAGAAGTGTTCACATTGCTTCGCAGAATCGCTTTTGTGCAGAAAACAGTAACACTTGTTCAGAACGAATGAAAGCACAGAGCCCCAGATTTACTGTTGTCCTGGAGAGCTTGCAGAGCACTGGGGAAAGGCAGGCAGAGAATTCCCTGCTAGCACCTTCTCTGTGCCTGGGAAGCAGAAGTGTTCACATTGCTTCGCAGAATCGCTTTTGTGCAGAAAACAGTAACACTTGTTCAGAACGAAAGGAAGCACAGAGCCCCAGATTTTATGTTGTCCTGGAGAGCTTGCAGAGCACTGGGGAAAGGCAGGCAGAGAATTCACTGCTAGCACCTTCTCTGTGCCTGTTCACACTGCTTCGCAGAATCGCTTTTGTGCAGAAAACAGTAACACTTGTTCAGAACGAAAGAAAGCACAGAGCCCCAGATTTGCTGTTGTCCTGGAGAGCTTGCAGAGCACTGGGGAAAGGCAGGCAGAGAATTCCCTGCTAGCACCTTCTCTGTGCCTGGGAAGCAGAGTGTTCACATTGCTTCGCAGAATCGCTTTTGTGCAGAAAACAGTAACACTTGTTCAGAACGAAAGAAAGCACAGAGCCCCAGATTTACTGTTGTCCTGGAGAGCTTGCAGAGCACTGGGGAAAGGCAGGCAGAGAATTCCCTGCTAGCACCTTCTCTGTGCCTGGGAAGCAGAAGTGTTCACATTGCTTCGCAGAATCGCTTTTGTGCAGAAAACACTAACACTTGTTCAGAACGAAAGAAAGCACAGAGCCCCAGATTTGCTGTTGTCCTGGAGAGCTTGCAGAGCACTGGGGAAAGGCAGGCAGAGAATTCCCTGCTAGCACTTTCTCTGTGCCTGGGAAGCAGAAGTGTTCACATTGCTTCGCAGAATCACTTTTGTGCAGAAAACATTAACACTTGTTCAGAACGAAAGAAAGCACAGAGCCCCAGATTTTATGTTGTCCTGGAGAGCTTGCAGAGCACTGGGGAAAGGCAGGCAGAGAATTCCCTGCTAGCACCTTCTCTGTTCCTGGGAAGCAGAAGTGTTCACATTGCTTCGCAGAATCGCTTTTGTGCAGAAAACAGTAACACTTGTTCAGAACGAAAGAAAGCACAGAGCCCCAGATTTACTGTTGTCCTGGAGAGCTTGCAGAGCACTGGGGAAAGGCAGGCAGAGAATTCCCTGCTAGCACCTTCTCTGTGCCTGTTCACACTGCTTCGCAGAATCGCTTTTGTGCAGAAAACAGTAACACTTGTTCAGAACGAAAGAAAGCACAGAGCCCCAGATTTTATGTTGTCCTGGAGAGCTTGCAGAGCACTGGGGAAAGGCAGGCAGAGAATTCCCTGCTAGCACCTTCTCTGTGCCTGGGAAGCAGAAGTGTTCACATTGCTTCGCAGAATCGCTTTTGTGCAGAAAACAGTAACACTTGTTCAGAATGAAAGAAAGCATAGAGCCCCAGATTTTATGTTGTCCTGGAGAGCTTGCAGAGCACTGGGGAAAGGCAGGCAGAGAATTCCCTGCTAGCACCTTCTCTGTGCCTGGGAAGCAGAAGTGTTCACATTGCTTCGCAGAATCGCTTTTGTGCAGAAAACAGTAACACTTGTTCAGAACGAAAGAAAGCACAGAGCCCCAGATTTTATGTTGTCCTGGAGAGCTTGCAGAGCACTGGGGAAAGGCAGGCAGAGAATTCCCTGCTAGCACTTTCTCTGTGCCTGGGAAGCAGAAGTGTTCACATTGCTTCGCAGAATCGCTTTTGTGCAGAAAACAGTAACACTTGTTCAGAACGAAAGAAAGCACAGAGCCCCAGATTTACTGTTGTCCTGGAGAGCTTGCAGAGCACTGGGGAAAGGCAGGCAGAGAATTCCCTGCTAGCACCTTCTCTGTGACTGGGAAGCAGAAATGTTCACATTGCTTCGCAGAATCGCTTTTGTGCAGAAAACAGTAACACTTGTTCAGAACGAAAGGAAGCACAGAGCCCCAGATTTTATGTTGTCCTGGAGAGCTTGCAGAGCACTGGGGAAAGGCAGGCAGAGAATTCACTGCTAGCACCTTCTCTGTGCCTGTTCACACTGCTTCGCAGAATCGCTTTTGTGCAGAAAACAGTAACACTTGTTCAGAACGAAAGAAAGCACAGAGCCCCAGATTTGCTGTTGTCCTGGAGAGCTTGCAGAGCACTGGGGAAAGGCAGGCAGAGAATTCCCTGCTAGCACCTTCTCTGTTCCTGGGAAGCAGAAGTGTTCACATTGCTTCGCAGAATCGCTTTTGTGCAGAAAACAGTAACACTTGTTCAGAACGAAAGAAAGCACAGAGCCCCAGATTTTATGTTGTCCTGGAGAGCTTGCAGAGCACTGGGGAAAGGCAGGCAGAGAATTCCCTGCTAGCACTTTCTCTGTGCCTGGGAAGCAGAAGTGTTCACATTGCTTCGCAGAATCGCTTTTGTGCAGAAAACAGTAACACTTGTTCAGAACGAAAGAAAGCACAGAGCCCCAGATTTACTGTTGTCCTGGAGAGCTTGCAGAGCACTGGGGAAAGGCAGGCAGAGAATTCCCTGCTAGCACCTTCTCTGTTCCTGGGAAGCAGAAGTGTTCACATTGCTTCGCAGAATCGCTTTTGTGCAGAAAACACTAACACTTGTTCAGAACGAAAGGAAGCACAGAGCCCCAGATTTTATGTTTTCCTGGAGAGCTTGCAGAGCACTGGGGAAAGGCAGGCAGAGAATTCCCTGCTAGCACCTTCTCTGTGCCTGGGAAGCAGAAGTGTTCACATTGCTTCGCAGAATCGCTTTTGTGCAGAAAACAGTAACACTTGTTCAGAACGAAAGAAAGCACAGAGCCCCAGATTTTATGTTGTCCTGGAGAGCTTGCAGAGCACTGGGGAAAGGCAGGCAGAGAATTCCCTGCTAGCACCTTCTCTGTGCCTGGGAAGCAGAAGTGTTCACATTGCTTCGCAGAATCGCTTTTGTGCAGAAAACACTAACACTTGTTCAGAACGAAAGAAAGCACAGAGCCCCAGATTTTATGTTTTCCTGGAGAGCTTGCAGAGCACTGGGGAAAGGCAGGCAGAGAATTCACTGCTAGCACCTTCTCTGTGCCTGTTCACACTGCTTCGCAGAATCGCTTTTGTGCAGAAAACAGTAACACTTGTTCAGAACGAAAGAAAGCACAGAGCCCCAGATTTGCTGTTGTCCTGGAGAGCTTGCAGAGCACTGGGGAAAGGCAGGCAGAGAATTCCCTGCTAGCACCTTCTCTGTTCCTGGGAAGCAGAAGTGTTCACATTGCTTCGCAGAATCGCTTTTGTGCAGAAAACAGTAACACTTGTTCAGAACGAAAGAAAGCACAGAGCCCCAGATTTTATGTTGTCCTGGAGAGCTTGCAGAGCACTGGGGAAAGGCAGGCAGAGAATTCCCTGCTAGCACCTTCTCTGTGCCTGGGAAGCAGAAGTGTTCACATTGCTTCGCAGAATCGCTTTTGTGCAGAAAACAGTAACACTTGTTCAGAACGAAGGAAAGCACAGAGCCCCAGATTTGCTGTTGTCCTGGAGAGCTTGCAGAGCACTGGGGAAAGGCAGGCAGAGAATTCCCTGCTAGCACCTTCTCTGTTCCTGGGAAGCAGAAGTGTTCACATTGCTTCGCAGAATCGCTTTTGTGCAGAAAACAGTAACACTTGTTCAGAACGAAAGAAAGCACAGAGCCCCAGATTTGCTGTTGTCCTGGAGAGCTTGCAGAGCACTGGGGAAAGGCAGGCAGAGAATTCCCTGCTAGCACCTTCTCTGTGCCTGTTCACACTGCTTCGCAGAATCGCTTTTGTGCAGAAAACAGTAACACTTGTTCAGAACGAAAGAAAGCACAGAGCCCCAGATTTGCTGTTGTCCTGGAGAGCTTGCAGAGCACTGGGGAAAGGCAGGCAGAGAATTCCCTGCTAGCACCTTCTCTGTTCCTGGGAAGCAGAAGTGTTCACATTGCTTCGCAGAATCGCTTTTGTGCAGAAAACAGTAACACTTGTTCAGAACGAATGAAAGCACAGAGCCCCAGATTTGCTGTTGTCCTGGAGAGCTTGCAGAGCACTGGGGAAAGGCAGGCAGAGAATTCCCTGCTAGCACCTTCTCTGTTCCTGGGAAGCAGAAGTGTTCACATTGCTTCACAGAATCGCTTTTGTGCAGAAAACAGTAACACTTGTTCAGAACGAAAGAAAGCACAGAGCCCCAGATTTTATGTTGTCCTGGAGAGCTTGCAGAGCACTGGGGAAAGGCAGGCAGAGAATTCCCTGCTAGCACCTTCTCTGTGCCTGGGAAGCAGAAGTGTTCACATTGCTTCGCAGAATCGCTTTTGTGCAGAAAACAGTAACACTTGTTCAGAATGAAAGAAAGCACAGAGCCCCAGATTTTATGTTGTCCTGGAGAGCTTGCAGAGCACTGGGGAAAGGCAGGCAGAGAATTCCCTGCTAGCACCTTCTCTGTTCCTGGGAAGCAGAAGTGTTCACATTGCTTCGCAGAATCGCTTTTGTGCAGAAAACAGTAACACTTGTTCAGAACGAAAGAAAGCACAGAGCCCCAGATTTTATGTTTTCCTGGAGAGCTTGCAGAGCACTGGGGAAAGGCAGGTAGAGAATTCCCTGCTAGCACCTTCTCTGTGCCTGTTCACACTGCTTCGCAGAATCGCTTTTGTGCAGAAAACAGTAACACTTGTTCAGAACGAAAGAAAGCACAGAGCCCCAGATTTTATGTTGTCCTGGAGAGCTTGCAGAGCACTGGGGAAAGGCAGGCAGAGAATTCCCTGCTAGCACCTTCTCTGTGCCTGGGAAGCAGAAGTGTTCACATTGCTTCGCAGAATCGCTTTTGTGCAGAAAACAGTAACACTTGTTCAGAACGAAAGAAAGCACAGAGCCCCAGATTTTATGTTTTCCTGCAGAGCTTGCAGAGCACTGGGGAAAGGCAGGCAGAGAATTCCCTGCTAGCACCTTCTCTGTGCCTGTTCACACTGCTTCGCAGAATCGCTTTTGTGCAGAAAACAGTAACACTTGTTCAGAACGAAAGAAAGCACAGAGCCCCAGATTTTATGTTGTCCTGGAGAGCTTGCAGAGCACTGGGGAAAGGCAGGCAGAGAATTCCCTGCTAGCACCTTCTCTGTGCCTGGGAAGCAGAAGTGTTCACATTGCTTCGCAGAATCGCTTTTGTGCAGAAAACAGTAACACTTGTTCAGAACGAAAGAAAGCACAGAGCCCCAGATTTTATGTTGTCCTGGAGAGCTTGCAGAGCACTGGGGAAAGGCAGGCAGAGAATTCCCTGCTAGCACCTTCTCTGTGCCTATTCACATTGCTTCGCAGAATCGCTTTTGTGCAGAAAACAGTAACACTTGTTCAGAACGAAAGAAAGCACAGAGCCCCAGATTTTATGTTGCCCTGGAGAGCTTGCAGAGCACTGGGGAAAGGCAGGCAGAGAATTCCCTGCTAGCACCTTCTCTGTTCCTGGGAAGCAGAATTGTTCACATTGCTTCGCAGAATCGCTTTTGTGCAGAAAACAGTAACACTTGTTCAGAACGAAAGAAAGCACAGAGCCCCAGATTTGCTGTTGTCCTGGAGAGCTTGCAGAGCACTGGGGAAAGGCAGGCAGAGAATTCCCTGCTAGCACCTTCTCTGTTCCTGGGAAGCAGAAGTGTTCACATTGCTTCGCAGAATCGCTTTTGTGCAGAAAACAGTAACACTTGTTCAGAACGAAAGAAAGCACAGAGCCCCAGATTTTATGTTGTCCTGGAGAGCTTGCAGAGCACTGGGGAAAGGCAGGCAGAGAATTCCCTGCTAGCACCTTCTCTGTGCCTGGGAAGCAGAAGTGTTCACATTGCTTCGCAGAATCGCTTTTGTGCAAAAAACAGTAACACTTGTTCAGAACGAAAGAAAGCATAGAGCCCCAGATTTTATGTTGTCCTGGAGAGCTTGCAGAGCACTGGGGAAAGGCAGGCAGAGAATTCCCTGCTAGCACCTTCTCTGTGCCTGGGAAGCAGAAGTGTTCACATTGCTTCGCAGAATCGCTTTTGTGCAGAAAACAGTAACACTTGTTCAGAACGAAAGAAAGCACAGAGCCCCAGATTTTATGTTGTCCTGGAGAGCTTGCAGAGCACTGGGGAAAGGCAGGCAGAGAATTCACTGCTAGCACCTTCTCTGTGCCTGGGAAGCAGAAGTGTTCACATTGCTTCGCAGAATCGCTTTTGTGCAGAAAACAGTAACACTTGTTCAGAACGAAAGAAAGCACAGAGCCCCAGATTTTATGTTGTCCTGGAGAGCTTGCAGAGCACTGGGGAAAGGCAGGCAGAGAATTCCCTGCTAGCACCTTCTCTGTTCCTGGGAAGCAGAAGTGTTCACATTGCTTCGCAGAATCGCTTTTGTGCAGAAAACAGTAACACTTGTTCAGAACGAAAGAAAGCACAGAGCCCCAGATTTTATGTTGTCCTGGAGAGCTTGCAGAGCACTGGGGAAAGGCAGGCAGAGAATTCCCTGCTAGCACTTTCTTTGTGCCTGGGAAGCAGAAGTGTTCACATTGCTTCGCAGAATCGCTTTTGTGCAGAAAACAGTAACACTTGTTCAGAACAAAAGAAAGCACAGAGCCCCAGATTTTATGTTGTCCTGGAGAGCTTGCAGAGCACTGGGGAAAGGCAGGCAGAGAATTCACTGCTAGCACCTTCTCTGTGCCTGGGAAGCAGAAGTGTTCACATTGCTTCGCAGAATCGCTTTTGTGCAGAAAACAGTAACACTTGTTCAGAACGAAAGAAAGCACAGAGCCCCAGATTTACTGTTGTCCTGGAGAGCTTGCAGAGCACTGGGGAAAGGCAGGCAGAGAATTCCCTGCTAGCACCTTCTCTGTGCCTGTTCACACTGCTTCGCAGAATCGCTTTTGTGCAGAAAACAGTAACACTTGTTCAGAACGAAAGAAAGCACAGAGCCCCAGATTTTATGTTGTCCTGGAGAGCTTGCAGAGCACTGGGGAAAGGCAGGCAGAGAATTCCCTGCTAGCACCTTCTCTGTGCCTGGGAAGCAGAAGTGTTCACATTGCTTCGCAGAATCGCTTTTGTGCAGAAAACAGTAACACTTGTTCAGAACGAAAGAAAGCACAGAGCCCCAGATTTTATGTTGTCCTGGAGAGCTTGCAGAGCACTGGGGAAAGGCAGGCAGAGAATTCCCTGCTAGCACCTTCTCTGTGCCTGGGAAGCAGAAGTGTTCACATTGCTTCGCAGAATCGCTTTTGTGCAGAAAACAGTAACACTTGTTCAGAACGAAAGAAAGCACAGAGCCCCAGATTTGCTGTTGTCCTGGAGAGCTTGCAGAGCACTGGGGAAAGGCAGGCAGAGAATTCCCTGCTAGCACCTTCTCTGTTCCTGGGAAGCAGAAGTGTTCACATTGCTTCGCAGAATCGCTTTTGTGCAGAAAACAGTAACACTTGTTCAGAACGAAAGAAAGCACAGAGCCCCAGTTTTACTGTTGTCCTGGAGAGCTTGCAGAGCACTGGGGAAAGGCAGGCAGAGAATTCCCTTCTAGCACCTTCTCTGTGCCTGTTCACACTGCTTCGCAGAATCGCTTTTGTGCAGAAAACAGTAACACTTGTTCAGAACAAAAGAAAGCACAGAGCCCCAGATTTACTGTTGTCCTGGAGAGCTTGCAGAGCACTGGGGAAAGGCAGGCAGAGAATTCCCTGCTAGCACCTTCTCTGTGCCTGGGAAGCAGAAGTGTTCACATTGCTTCGCAGAATCGCTTTTGTGCAGAAAACAGTAACACTTGTTCAGAACGAAAGAAAGCATAGAGCCCCAGATTTTATGTTGTCCTGGAGAGCTTGCAGAGCACTGGGGAAAGGCAGGCAGAGAATTCCCTGCTAGCACCTTCTCTGTGCCTGGGAAGCAGAAGTGTTCACATTGCTTCGCAGAATCGCTTTTGTGCAGAAAACAGTAACACTTGTTCAGAACGAAAGAAAGCACAGAGCCCCAGATTTTATGTTGTCCTGGAGAGCTTGCAGAGCACTGGGGAAAGGCAGGCAGAGAATTCCCTGCTAGCACTTTCTCTGTGCCTGGGAAGCAGAAGTGTTCACATTGCTTCGCAGAATCGCTTTTGTGCAGAAAACAGTAACACTTGTTCAGAACGAAAGAAAGCACAGAGCCCCAGATTTACTGTTGTCCTGGAGAGATTGCAGAGCACTGGGGAAAGGCAGGCAGAGAATTCCCTGCTAGCACCTTCTCTGTTCCTGGGAAGCAGAAGTGTTCACATTGCTTCGCAGAATCGCTTTTGTGCAGAAAACAGTAACACTTGTTCAGAACGAAAGGAAACACAGAGCCCCAGATTTACTGTTGTCCTGGAGAGCTTGCAGAGCACTGGGGAAAGGCAGGCAGAGAATTCCCTGCTAGCACCTTCTCTGTGCCTGTTCACACTGCTTCGCAGAATCGCTTTTGTGCAGAAAACAGTAACACTTGCTCAGAACGAAAGAAAGCACAGAGCCCCAGATTTTCTGTTGTCCTGGAGAGCTTGCAGAGCACTGGGGAAAGGCAGGTAGAGAATTCCCTGCTAGCACCTTCTCTGTGCCTGGGAAGCAGAAGTGTTCACATTGCTTCGCAGAATCGCTTTTGTGCAGAAAACAGTAACACTTGTTCAGAACGAAAGAAAGCACAGAGCCCCAGATTTACTGTTGTCCTGGAGAGCTTGCAGAGCACTGGGGAAAGGCAGGCAGAGAATTCCCTGCTAGCACCTTCTCTGTGCTGTTCACACTGCTTCGCAGAATCGCTTTTGTGCAGAAAACACTAACACTTGTTCAGAACGAAAGAAAGCACAGAGCCCCAGATTTTATGTTGTCCTGGAGAGCTTGCAGAGCACTGGGGAAAGGCAGGCAGAGAATTCCCTGCTAGCACCTTCTCTGTGCCTGGGAAGCAGAAGTGTTCACATTGCTTCGCAGAATCGCTTTTGTGCAGAAAACACTAACACTTGTTCAGAACGAATGAAAGCACAGAGCCCCAGATTTGCTGTTGTCCTGGAGAGCTTGCAGAGCACTGGGGAAAGGCAGGTAGAGAATTCCCTGCTAGCACCTTCTCTGTGCCTGGGAAGCAGAAGTGTTCACATTGCTTCGCAGAATCGCTTTTGTGCAGAAAACAGTAACACTTGTTCAGAACGAAAGAAAGCACAGAGCCCCAGATTTTATGTTGTCCTGGAGAGCTTGCAGAGCACTGGGGAAAGGCAGGCCAAGAATTCCCTGCTAGCACCTTCTCTGTGCCTGGGAAGCAGAAGTGTTCACATTGCTTCGCAGAATCGCTTTTGTGCAGAAAACAGTAACACTTGTTCAGAACGAAAGAAAGCACAGAGCCCCAGATTTTATGTTTTCCTGGAGAGCTTGCAGAGCACTGGGGAAAGGCAGGTAGAGAATTCCCTGCTATCACCTTCTCTGTGCCTGTTCACACTGCTTCGCAGAATCGCTTTTGTGCAGAAAACAGTAACACTTGTTCAGAACGAAAGAAAGCACAGAGCCCCAGATTTGCTGTTGTCCTGGAGAGCTTGCAGAGCACTGGGGAAAGGCAGGCAGAGAATTCCCTGCTAGCACCTTCTCTGTGCCTGTTCATACTGCTTCGCAGAATCGCTTTTGTGCAGAAAACACTAACACTTGTTCAGAACGAAAGGAAGCACAGAGCCCCAGATTTTATGTTGTCCTGGAGAGCTTGCAGAGCACTGGGGAAAGGCAGGTAGAGAATTCCCTGCTAGCACCTTCTCTGTGCCTGTTCACATTGCTTCGCAGAATCGCTTTTGTGCAGAAAACAGTAACACTTGTTCAGAACGAAAGAAAGCACAGAGCCCCAGATTTTATGTTGTCCTGGAGAGCTTGCAGAGCACTGGGGAAAGGCAGGCAGAGAATTCCCTGCTAGCACTTTCTCTGTGCCTGGGAAGCAGAAGTGTTCACATTGCTTCGCAGAATCGCTTTTGTGCAGAAAACAGTAACACTTGTTCAGAACGAAAGAAAGCACAGAGCCCCAGATTTGCTGTTGTCCTGGAGAGCTTGCAGAGCACTGGGGAAAGGCAGGCAGAGAATTCCCTGCTAGCACCTTCTCTGTGCCTGGGAAGCAGAAGTGTTCACATTGCTTCGCAGAATCGCTTTTGTGCAGAAAACAGTAACACTTGTTCAGAACGAAAGAAAGCACAGAGCCCCGATTTACTGTTGTCCTGGAGAGCTTGCAGAGCACTGGGGAAAGGCAGGCAGAGAATTCCCTGCTAGCACCTTCTCTGTGCCTGTTCACACTGCTTCGCTGAATCGCTTTTGTGCAGAAAACAGTAACACTTGTTCAGAACGAAAGAAAGCACAGAGCCCCAGATTTTATGTTGTCCTGGAGAGCTTGCAGAGCACTGGGGAAAGGCAGGTAGAGAATTCCCTGCTAGCACCTTCTCTGTGCCTGGGAAGCAGAAGTGTTCACATTGCTTCGCAGAATCGCTTTTGTGCAGAAAACAGTAACACTTGTTCAGAACGAAAGAAAGCACAGAGCCCCAGATTTTATGTTGTCCTGGAGAGCTTGCAGAGCACTGGGGAAAGGCAGGCAGAGAATTCCCTGCTAGCACCTTCTCTGTGCCTGGGAAGCAGAAGTGTTCACATTGCTTCGCAGAATCGCTTTTGTGCAGAAAACAGTAACACTTGTTCAGAACGAAAGAAAGCACAGAGCCCCAGATTTGCTGTTGTCCTGGAGAGCTTGCAGAGCACTGGGGAAAGGCAGGCAGAGAATTCCCTGCTAGCACCTTCTCTGTTCCTGGGAAGCAGAAGTGTTCACATTGCTTCGCAGAATCGCTTTTGTGCAGAAAACTCTAACACTTGTTCAGAACGAAAGAAAGCACAGAGCCCCAGATTTACTGTTGTCCTGGAGAGCTTGCAGAGCACTGGGGAAAGGCAGGTAGAGAATTCCCTGCTAGCACCTTCTCTGTGCCTGTTCACATTGCTTCGCAGAATCGCTTTTGTGCAGAAAACAGTAACACTTGTTCAGAACAAAAGAAAGCACAGAGCCCCAGATTTTATGTTGTCCTGGAGAGCTTGCAGAGCACTGGGGAAAGGCAGGCAGAGAATTCCCTGCTAGCACCTTCTCTGTGCCTGGGAAGCAGAAGTGTTCACATTGCTTCGCAGAATCGCTTTTGTGCAGAAAACAGTAACACTTGTTCAGAACGAATGAAAGCACAGAGCCCCAGATTTGCTGTTGTCCTGGAGAGCTTGCAGAGCACTGGGGAAAGGCAGGTAGAGAATTCCCTGCTAGCACCTTCTCTGTTCCTGGGAAGCAGAAGTGTTCACATTGCTTCGCAGAATCGCTTTTGTGCAGAAAACAGTAACACTTGTTCAGAACGAAAGAAAGCACAGAGCCCCAGATTTTATGTTGTCCTGGAGAGCTTGCAGAGCACTGGGGAAAGGCAGGCAGAGAATTCCCTGCTAGCACCTTCTCTGTGCCTGTTCACATTGCTTCGCAGAATCGCTTTTGTGCAGAAAACAGTAACACTTGTTCAGAACGAAAGAAAGCACAGAGCCCCAGATTTTATGTTGTCCTGGAGAGCTTGCAGAGCACTGGGGAAAGGCAGGCAGAGAATTCCCTGCTAGCACCTTCTCTGTTCCTGGGAAGCAGAAGTGTTCACATTGCTTCGCAGAATCGCTTTTGTGCAGAAAACAGTAACACTTGTTCAGAACGAAAGAAAGCACAGAGCCCCAGATTTTATGTTGTCCTGGAGAGCTTGCAGAGCACTGGGGAAAGGCAGGCAGAGAATTCCCTGCTAGCACCTTCTCTGTTCCTGGGAAGCAGAAGTGTTCACATTGCTTCGCAGAATCGCTTTTGTGCAGAAAACAGTAACACTTGTTCAGAACGAAAGAAAGCACAGAGCCCCAGATTTTATGTTGTCCTGGAGAGCTTGCAGAGCACTGGGGAAAGGCAGGCAGAGAATTCCCTGCTAGCACTTTCTTTGTGCCTGGGAAGCAGAAGTGTTCACATTGCTTCGCAGAATCGCTTTTGTGCAGAAAAGAGTAACACTTGTTCAGAACGAAAGAAAGCACAGAGCCCCAGATTTACTGTTGTCCTGGAGAGCTTGCAGAGCACTGGGGAAAGGCAGGCAGAGAATTCCCTGCTAGCACCTTCTCTGTTCCTGGGAAGCAGAAGTGTTCACATTGCTTCGCAGAATCGCTTTTGTGCAGAAAACAGTAACACTTGTTCAGAACGAAAGAAAGCACAGAGCCCCAGATTTACTGTTGTCCTGGAGAGCTTGCAGAGCACTGGGGAAAGGCAGGCAGAGAATTCCCTGCTAGCACCTTCTCTGTGCCTGTTCACACTGCTTCGCAGAATCGCTTTTGTGCAGAAAACAGTAACACTTGTTCAGAACGAAAGAAAGCACAGAGCCCCAGATTTTATGTTGTCCTGGAGAGCTTGCAGAGCACTGGGGAAAGGCAGGCAGAGAATTCCCTGCTAGCACCTTCTCTGTGCCTGGGAAGCAGAAGTGTTGACATTGCTTCGCAGAATCGCTTTTGTGCAGAAAACAGTAACACTTGTTCAGAACGAAAGAAAGCACAGAGCCCCAGATTTACTGTTGTCCTGGAGAGCTTGCAGAGCACTGGGGAAAGGCAGGCAGAGAATTCCCTGCTAGCACCTTCTCTGTGCCTGGGAAGCAGAAGTGTTGACATTGCTTCGCAGAATCGCTTTTGTGCAGAAAACAGTAACACTTGTTCAGAACGAAAGAAAGCACAGAGCCCCAGATTTGCTGTTGTCCTGGAGAGCTTGCAGAGCACTGGGGAAAGGCAGGCAGAGAATTCCCTGCTAGCACCTTCTCTGTTCCTGGGAAGCAGAAGTGTTCACATTGCTTCGCAGAATCGCTTTTGTGCCGAAAACAGTAACACTTGTTCAGAACGAAAGAAAGCACAGAGCCCCAGTTTTACTGTTGTCCTGGAGAGCTTGCAGAGCACTGGGGAAAGGCAGGCAGAGAATTCCCTTCTAGCACCTTCTCTGTGCCTGTTCACACTGCTTCGCAGAATCGCTTTTGTGCAGAAAACAGTAACACTTGTTCAGAACAAAAGAAAGCACAGAGCCCCAGATTTACTGTTGTCCTGGAGAGCTTGCAGAGCACTGGGGAAAGGCAGGCAGAGAATTCCCTGCTAGCACCTTCTCTGTGCCTGGGAAGCACAAGTGTTCACATTGCTTCGCAGAATCGCTTTTGTGCAGAAAACAGTAACACTTGTTCAGAACGAAAGAAAGCACAGAGCCCCAGATTTACTGTTGTCCTGGAGAGCTTGCAGAGCACTGGGGAAAGGCAGGCAGAGAATTCCCTGCTAGCACCTTCTCTGTGCCTGTTCACACTGCTTCGCAGAATCGCTTTTGTGCAGAAAACAGTAACACTTGTTCAGAACGAAAGAAAGCACAGAGCCCCAGATTTTATGTTGTCCTGGAGAGCTTGCAGAGCACTGGGGAAAGGCAGGCAGAGAATTCCCTGCTAGCACCTTCTCTGTGCCTGGGAAGCAGAAGTGTTCACATTGCTTCGCAGAATCGCTTTTGTGCAGAAAACAGTAACACTTGTTCAGAACGAAAGAAAGCATAGAGCCCCAGATTTTATGTTGTCCTGGAGAGCTTGCAGAGCACTGGGGAAAGGCAGGCAGAGAATTCCCTGCTAGCACCTTCTCTGTGCCTGGGAAGCAGAAGTGTTCACATTGCTTCGCAGAATCGCTTTTGTGCAGAAAACAGTAACACTTGTTCAGAACGAAAGAAAGCACAGAGCCCCAGATTTTATGTTGTCCTGGAGAGCTTGCAGAGCACTGGGGAAAGGCAGGCAGAGAATTCCCTGCTAGCACTTTCTCTGTGCCTGGGAAGCAGAAGTGTTCACATTGCTTCGCAGAATCGCTTTTGTGCAGAAAACAGTAACACTTGTTCAGAACGAAAGAAAGCACAGAGCCCCAGATTTACTGTTGTCCTGGAGAGCTTGCAGAGCACTGGGGAAAGGCAGGCAGAGAATTCCCTGCTAGCACCTTCTCTGTTCCTGGGAAGCAGAAGTGTTCACATTGCTTCGCAGAATCGCTTTTGTGCAGAAAACAGTAACACTTGTTCAGAACGAAAGAAAGCACAGAGCCCCAGATTTACTGTTGTCCTGGAGAGCTTGCAGAGCACTGGGGAAAGGCAGGCAGAGAATTCCCTGCTAGCACCTTCTCTGTGCCTGTTCACACTGCTTCGCAGAATCGCTTTTGTGCAGAAAACAGTAACACTTGTTCAGAACGAAAGAAAGCACAGAGCCCCAGATTTGCTGTTGTCCTGGAGAGCTTGCAGAGCACTGGGGAAAGGCAGGCAGAGAATTCCCTGCTAGCACCTTCTCTGTGCCTGGGAAGCAGAAGTGTTCACATTGCTTCGCAGAATCGCTTTTGTGCAGAAAACAGTAACACTTGTTCTGAACGAAAGAAAGCACAGAGCCCCAGATTTGCTGTTGTCCTGGAGAGCTTGCAGAGCACTGGGGAAAGGCAGGCAGAGAATTCCCTGCTAGCACCTTCTCTGTTCCTGGGAAGCAGAAGTGTTCACATTGCTTCGCAGAATCGCTTTTGTGCAGAAAACTCTAACACTTGTTCAGAACGAAAGAAAGCACAGAGCCCCAGATTTACTGTTGTCCTGGAGAGCTTGCAGAGCACTGGGGAAAGGCAGGCAGAGAATTCCCTGCTAGCACCTTCTCTGTGCCTGTTCACACTGCTTCGCAGAATCGCTTTTGTGCAGAAAACAGTAACACTTGTTCAGAACGAAAGAAAGCACAGAGCCCCAGATTTTCTGTTGTCCTGGAGAGCTTGCAGAGCACTGGGGAAAGGCAGGCAGAGAATTCCCTGCTAGCACCTTCTCTGTGCCTGGGAAGCAGAAGTGTTCACATTGCTTCGCAGAATCGCTTTTGTGCAGAAAACAGTAACACTTGTTCAGAACGAAAGAAAGCACAGAGCCCCAGATTTACTGTTGTCCTGGAGAGCTTGCAGAGCACTGGGGAAAGGCAGGTAGAGAATTCCCTGCTAGCACCTTCTCTGTGCCTGTTCACATTGCTTCGCAGAATCGCTTTTGTGCAGAAAACAGTAACACTTGTTCAGAACAAAAGAAAGCACAGAGCCCCAGATTTTATGTTGTCCTGGAGAGCTTGCAGAGCACTGGGGAAAGGCAGGCAGAGAATTCCCTGCTAGCACCTTCTCTGTGCCTGTGAAGCAGAAGTGTTCACATTGCTTCGCAGAATCGCTTTTGTGCAGAAAACAGTAACACTTGTTCAGAACGAATGAAAGCACAGAGCCCCAGATTTTATGTTGTCCTGGAGAGCTTGCAGAGCACTGGGGAAAGGCAGGCAGAGAATTCCCTGCTAGCACCTTCTCTGTGCCTGGGAAGCAGAAGTGTTCACATTGCTTCGCAGAATCGCTTTTGTGCAGAAAACAGTAACACTTGTTCAGAACGAAAGAAAGCATAGAGCCCCAGATTTTATGTTGTCCTGGAGAGCTTGCAGAGCACTGGGGAAAGGCAGGCAGAGAATTCCCTGCTAGCACCTTCTCTGTGCCTGGGAAGCAGAAGTGTTCACATTGCTTCGCAGAATCGCTTTTGTGCAGAAAACAGTAACACTTGTTCAGAACGAAAGAAAGCACAGAGCCCCAGATTTTATGTTGTCCTGGAGAGCTTGCAGAGCACTGGGGAAAGGCAGGCAGAGAATTCCCTGCTAGCACTTTCTCTGTGCCTGGGAAGCAGAAGTGTTCACATTGCTTCGCAGAATCGCTTTTGTGCAGAAAACAGTAACACTTGTTCAGAACGAAAGAAAGCACAGAGCCCCAGATTTACTGTTGTCCTGGAGAGCTTGCAGAGCACTGGGGAAAGGCAGGCAGAGAATTCCCTGCTAGCACCTTCTCTGTTCCTGGGAAGCAGAAGTGTTCACATTGCTTCGCAGAATCGCTTTTGTGCAGAAAACAGTAACACTTGTTCAGAACGAAAGAAAGCACAGAGCCCCAGATTTACTGTTGTCCTGGAGAGCTTGCAGAGCACTGGGGAAAGGCAGGCAGAGAATTCCCTGCTAGCACCTTCTCTGTGCCTGTTCACACTGCTTCGCAGAATCGCTTTTGTGCAGAAAACAGTAACACTTGTTCAGAACGAAAGAAAGCACAGAGCCCCAGATTTTATGTTGTCCTGGAGAGCTTGCAGAGCACTGGGGAAAGGCAGGCAGAGAATTCCCTGCTAGCACCTTCTCTGTGCCTGGGAAGCAGAAGTGTTCACATTGCTTCGCAGAATCGCTTTTGTGCAGAAAACAGTAACACTTGTTCTGAACGAAAGAAAGCACAGAGCCCCAGATTTGCTGTTGTCCTGGAGAGCTTGCAGAGCACTGGGGAAAGGCAGGCAGAGAATTCCCTGCTAGCACCTTCTCTGTTCCTGGGAAGCAGAAGTGTTCACATTGCTTCGCAGAATCGCTTTTGTGCAGAAAACTCTAACACTTGTTCAGAACGAAAGAAAGCACAGAGCCCCAGATTTACTGTTGTCCTGGAGAGCTTGCAGAGCACTGGGGAAAGGCAGGCAGAGAATTCCCTGCTAGCACCTTCTCTGTGCCTGTTCACACTGCTTCGCAGAATCGCTTTTGTGCAGAAAACAGTAACACTTGTTCAGAACGAAAGAAAGCACAGAGCCCCAGATTTTCTGTTGTCCTGGAGAGCTTGCAGAGCACTGGGGAAAGGCAGGCAGAGAATTCCCTGCTAGCACCTTCTCTGTGCCTGGGAAGCAGAAGTGTTCACATTGCTTCGCAGAATCGCTTTTGTGCAGAAAACAGTAACACTTGTTCAGAACGAAAGAAAGCACAGAGCCCCAGATTTACCGTTGTCCTGGAGAGCTTGCAGAGCACTGGGGAAAGGCAGGTAGAGAATTCCCTGCTAGCACCTTCTCTGTGCCTGTTCACATTGCTTCGCAGAATCGCTTTTGTGCAGAAAACAGTAACACTTGTTCAGAACAAAAGAAAGCACAGAGCCCCAGATTTTATGTTGTCCTGGAGAGCTTGCAGAGCACTGGGGAAAGGCAGGCAGAGAATTCCCTGCTAGCACCTTCTCTGTGCCTGTGAAGCAGAAGTGTTCACATTGCTTCGCAGAATCGCTTTTGTGCAGAAAACAGTAACACTTGTTCAGAACGAATGAAAGCACAGAGCCCCAGATTTGCTGTTGTCCTGGAGAGCTTGCAGAGCACTGGGGAAAGGCAGGTAGAGAATTCCCTGCTAGCACCTTCTCTGTTCCTGGGAAGCAGAAGTGTTCACATTGCTTCGCAGAATCGCTTTTGTGCAGAAAACAGTAACACTTGTTCAGAACGAAAGAAAGCACAGAGCCCCAGATTTTATGTTGTCCTGGAGAGCTTGCAGAGCACTGGGGAAAGGCAGGCAGAGAATTCCCTGCTAGCACCTTCTCTGTGCCTGGGAAGCAGAAGTGTTCACATTGCTTCGCAGAATCGCTTTTGTGCAGAAAACAGTAACACTTGTTCAGAACGAAAGAAAGCACAGAGCCCCAGATTTTATGTTGTCCTGGAGAGCTTGCAGAGCACTGGGGAAAGGCAGGTAGAGAATTCCCTGCTAGCACCTTCTCTGTGCCTGTTCACATTGCTTCGCAGAATCGCTTTTGTGCAGAAAACAGTAACACTTGTTCAGAACGAAAGAAAGCACAGAGCCCCAGATTTTATGTTGTCCTGGAGAGCTTGCAGAGCACTGGGGAAAGGCAGGCAGAGAATTCCCTGCTAGCACCTTCTCTGTTCCTGGGAAGCAGAAGTGTTCACATTGCTTCGCAGAATCGCTTTTGTGCAGAAAACAGTAACACTTGTTCAGAACGAAAGAAAGCACAGAGCCCCAGATTTTATGTTGTCCTGGAGAGCTTGCAGAGCACTGGGGAAAGGCAGGCAGAGAATTCCCTGCTAGCACCTTCTCTGTTCCTGGGAAGCAGAAGTGTTCACATTGCTTCGCAGAATCGCTTTTGTGCAGAAAACAGTAACACTTGTTCAGAACGAAAGAAAGCACAGAGCCCCAGATTTTATGTTGTCCTGGAGAGCTTGCAGAGCACTGGGGAAAGGCAGGCAGAGAATTCCCTGCTAGCACTTTCTTTGTGCCTGGGAAGCAGAAGTGTTCACATTGCTTCGCAGAATCGCTTTTGTGCAGAAAAGAGTAACACTTGTTCAGAACGAAAGAAAGCACAGAGCCCCAGATTTACTGTTGTCCTGGAGAGCTTGCAGAGCACTGGGGAAAGGCAGGCAGAGAATTCCCTGCTAGCACCTTCTCTGTTCCTGGGAAGCAGAAGTGTTCACATTGCTTCGCAGAATCGCTTTTGTGCAGAAAACAGTAACACTTGTTCAGAACGAAAGAAAGCACAGAGCCCCAGATTTACTGTTGTCCTGGAGAGCTTGCAGAGCACTGGGGAAAGGCAGGCAGAGAATTCCCTGCTAGCACCTTCTCTGTGCCTGTTCACACTGCTTCGCAGAATCGCTTTTGTGCAGAAAACAGTAACACTTGTTCAGAACGAAAGAAAGCACAGAGCCCCAGATTTTATGTTGTCCTGGAGAGCTTGCAGAGCACTGGGGAAAGGCAGGCAGAGAATTCCCTGCTAGCACCTTCTCTGTGCCTGGGAAGCAGAAGTGTTGACATTGCTTCGCAGAATCGCTTTTGTGCAGAAAACAGTAACACTTGTTCAGAACGAAAGAAAGCACAGAGCCCCAGATTTTATGTTGTCCTGGAGAGCTTGCAGAGCACTGGGGAAAGGCAGGCAGAGAATTCCCTGCTAGCACCTTCTCTGTGCCTGGGAAGCAGAAGTGTTCACATTGCTTCGCAGAATCGCTTTTGTGCAGAAAACAGTAACACTTGTTCAGAACGAAAGAAAGCACAGAGCCCCAGATTTGCTGTTGTCCTGGAGAGCTTGCAGAGCACTGGGGAAAGGCAGGCAGAGAATTCCCTGCTAGCACCTTCTCTGTTCCTGGGAAGCAGAAGTGTTCACATTGCTTCGCAGAATCGCTTTTGTGCAGAAAACAGTAACACTTCTTCAGAACGAAAGAAAGCACAGAGCCCCAGTTTTACTGTTGTCCTGGAGAGCTTGCAGAGCACTGGGGAAAGGCAGGCAGAGAATTCCCTTCTAGCACCTTCTCTGTGCCTGTTCACACTGCTTCGCAGAATCGCTTTTGTGCAGAAAACAGTAACACTTGTTCAGAACAAAAGAAAGCACAGAGCCCCAGATTTACTGTTGTCCTGGAGAGCTTGCAGAGCACTGGGGAAAGGCAGGCAGAGAATTCCCTGCTAGCACCTTCTCTGTGCCTGGGAAGCACAAGTGTTCACATTGCTTCGCAGAATCGCTTTTGTGCAGAAAACAGTAACACTTGTTCAGAACGAAAGAAAGCACAGAGCCCCAGATTTACTGTTGTCCTGGAGAGCTTGCAGAGCACTGGGGAAAGGCAGGCAGAGAATTCCCTGCTAGCACCTTCTCTGTGCCTGTTCACACTGCTTCGCAGAATCGCTTTTGTGCAGAAAACAGTAACACTTGTTCAGAACGAAAGAAAGCACAGAGCCCCAGATTTTATGTTGTCCTGGAGAGCTTGCAGAGCACTGGGGAAAGGCAGGCAGAGAATTCCCTGCTAGCACCTTCTCTGTGCCTGGGAAGCAGAAGTGTTCACATTGCTTCGCAGAATCGCTTTTGTGCAGAAAACAGTAACACTTGTTCAGAACGAAAGAAAGCATAGAGCCCCAGATTTTATGTTGTCCTGGAGAGCTTGCAGAGCACTGGGGAAAGGCAGGCAGAGAATTCCCTGCTAGCACCTTCTCTGTGCCTGGGAAGCAGAAGTGTTCACATTGCTTCGCAGAATCGCTTTTGTGCAGAAAACAGTAACACTTGTTCAGAACGAAAGAAAGCACAGAGCCCCAGATTTGCTGTTGTCCTGGAGAGCTTGCAGAGCACTGGGGAAAGGCAGGCAGAGAATTCCCTGCTAGCACTTTCTCTGTGCCTGGGAAGCAGAAGTGTTCACATTGCTTCGCAGAATCGCTTTTGTGCAGAAAACAGTAACACTTGTTCAGAACGAAAGAAAGCACAGAGCCCCAGATTTACTGTTGTCCTGGAGAGCTTGCAGAGCACTGGGGAAAGGCAGGCAGAGAATTCCCTGCTAGCACCTTCTCTGTGCCTGTTCACACTGCTTCGCAGAATCGCTTTTGTGCAGAAAACAGTAACACTTGTTCAGAACGAAAGAAAGCACAGAGCCCCAGATTTGCTGTTGTCCTGGAGAGCTTGCAGAGCACTGGGGAAAGGCAGGCAGAGAATTCCCTGCTAGCACCTTCTCTGTGCCTGGGAAGCAGAAGTGTTCACATTGCTTCGCAGAATCGCTTTTGTGCAGAAAACAGTAACACTTGTTCTGAACGAAAGAAAGCACAGAGCCCCAGATTTGCTGTTGTCCTGGAGAGCTTGCAGAGCACTGGGGAAAGGCAGGCAGAGAATTCCCTGCTAGCACCTTCTCTGTGCCTGGGAAGCAGAAGTGTTCACATTGCTTCGCAGAATCGCTTTTGTGCAGAAAACAGTAACACTTGTTCAGAACGAAAGAAAGCACAGAGCCCCAGATTTGCTGTTGTCCTGGAGAGCTTGCAGAGCACTGGGGAAAGGCAGGCAGAGAATTCCCTGCTAGCACCTTCTCTGTTCCTGGGAAGCAGAAGTGTTCACATTGCTTCGCAGAATCGCTTTTGTGCAGAAAACTCTAACACTTGTTCAGAACGAAAGAAAGCACAGAGCCCCAGATTTACTGTTGTCCTGGAGAGCTTGCAGAGCACTGGGGAAAGGCAGGCAGAGAATTCCCTGCTAGCACCTTCTCTGTGCCTGTTCACACTGCTTCGCAGAATCGCTTTTGTGCAGAAAACAGTAACACTTGTTCAGAACGAAAGAAAGCACAGAGCCCCAGATTTTCTGTTGTCCTGGAGAGCTTGCAGAGCACTGGGGAAAGGCAGGCAGAGAATTCCCTGCTAGCACCTTCTCTGTGCCTGGGAAGCAGAAGTGTTCACATTGCTTCGCAGAATCGCTTTTGTGCAGAAAACAGTAACACTTGTTCAGAACGAAAGAAAGCACAGAGCCCCAGATTTACTGTTGTCCTGGAGAGCTTGCAGAGCACTGGGGAAAGGCAGGTAGAGAATTCCCTGCTAGCACCTTCTCTGTGCCTGTTCACATTGCTTCGCAGAATCGCTTTTGTGCAGAAAACAGTAACACTTGTTCAGAACAAAAGAAAGCACAGAGCCCCAGATTTTATGTTGTCCTGGAGAGCTTGCAGAGCACTGGGGAAAGGCAGGCAGAGAATTCCCTGCTAGCACCTTCTCTGTGCCTGTGAAGCAGAAGTGTTCACATTGCTTCGCAGAATCGCTTTTGTGCAGAAAACAGTAACACTTGTTCAGAACGAATGAAAGCACAGAGCCCCAGATTTGCTGTTGTCCTGGAGAGCTTGCAGAGCACTGGGGAAAGGCAGGTAGAGAATTCCCTGCTAGCACCTTCTCTGTTCCTGGGAAACAGAAGTGTTCACATTGCTTCGCAGAATCGCTTTTGTGCAGAAAACAGTAACACTTGTTCAGAACGAAAGAAAGCACAGAGCCCCAGATTTTATGTTGTCCTGGAGAGCTTGCAGAGCACTGGGGAAAGGCAGGCAGAGAATTCCCTGCTAGCACCTTCTCTGTGCCTGGGAAGCAGAAGTGTTCACATTGCTTCGCAGAATCGCTTTTGTGCAGAAAACAGTAACACTTGTTCAGAACGAAAGAAAGCACAGAGCCCCAGATTTTATGTTGTCCTGGAGAGCTTGCAGAGCACTGGGGAAAGGCAGGCAGAGAATTCCCTGCTAGCACCTTCTCTGTTCCTGGGAAGCAGAAGTGTTCACATTGCTTCGCAGAATCGCTTTTGTGCAGAAAACAGTAACACTTGTTCAGAACGAAAGAAAGCACAGAGCCCCAGATTTTATGTTTTCCTGGAGAGCTTGCAGAGCACTGGGGAAAGGCAGGTAGAGAATTCCCTGCTATCACCTTCTATGTGCCTGTTCACACTGCTTCGCAGAATCGCTTTTGTGCAGAAAACAGTAACACTTGTTCAGAACGAAAGAAAGCACAGAGCCCCAGATTTGCTGTTGTCCTGGAGAGCTTGCAGAGCACTGGGGAAAGGCAGGTAGAGAATTCCCTGCTATCACCTTCTCTGTGCCTGTTCACACTGCTTCGCAGAATCGCTTTTGTGCAGAAAACAGTAACACTTGTTCAGAACGAAAGAAAGCACAGAGCCCCAGATTTGCTGTTGTCCTGGAGAGCTTGCAGAGCACTGGGGAAAGGCAGGCAGAGAATTCCCTGCTAGCACCTTCTCTGTGCCTGTTCATACTGCTTCGCAGAATCGCTTTTGTGCAGAAAACACTAACACTTGTTCAGAACGAAAGGAAGCACAGAGCCCCAGATTTTATGTTGTCCTGGAGAGCTTGCAGAGCACTGGGGAAAGGCAGGTAGAGAATTCCCTGCTAGCACCTTCTCTGTGCCTGTTCACATTGCTTCGCAGAATCGCTTTTGTGCAGAAAACAGTAACACTTGTTCAGAACGAAAGAAAGCACAGAGCCCCAGATTTTATGTTGTCCTGGAGAGCTTGCAGAGCACTGGGGAAAGGCAGGCAGAGAATTCCCTGCTAGCACTTTCTCTGTGCCTGGGAAGCAGAAGTGTTCACATTGCTTCGCAGAATCGCTTTTGTGCAGAAAACAGTAACACTTGTTCAGAACGAAAGAAAGCACAGAGCCCCAGATTTGCTGTTGTCCTGGAGAGCTTGCAGAGCACTGGGGAAAGGCAGGCAGAGAATTCCCTGCTAGCACCTTCTCTGTTCCTGGGAAGCAGAAGTGTTCACATTGCTTCGCAGAATCGCTTTTGTGCAGAAAACAGTAACACTTGTTCAGAACGAAAGAAAGCACAGAGCCCCGATTTACTGTTGTCCTGGAGAGCTTGCAGAGCACTGGGGAAAGGCAGGCAGAGAATTCCCTGCTAGCACCTTCTCTGTGCCTGTTCACACTGCTTCGCAGAATCGCTTTTGTGCAGAAAACACTAACACTTGTTCAGAACGAAAGAAAGCACAGAGCCCCAGATTTTATGTTGTCCTGGAGAGCTTGCAGAGCACTGGGGAAAGGCAGGTAGAGAATTCCCTGCTAGCACCTTCTCTGTGCCTGGGAAGCAGAAGTGTTCACATTGCTTCGCAGAATCGCTTTTGTGCAGAAAACAGTAACACTTGTTCAGAACGAAAGAAAGCACAGAGCCCCAGATTTTATGTTGTCCTGGAGAGCTTGCAGAGCACTGGGGAAAGGCAGGCAGAGAATTCCCTGCTAGCACCTTCTCTGTGCCTGGGAAGCAGAAGTGTTCACATTGCTTCGCAGAATCGCTTTTGTGCAGAAAACAGTAACACTTGTTCAGAACGAAAGAAAGCACAGAGCCCCAGATTTGCTGTTGTCCTGGAGAGCTTGCAGAGCACTGGGGAAAGGCAGGCAGAGAATTCCCTGCTAGCACCTTCTCTGTTCCTGGGAAGCAGAAGTGTTCACATTGCTTCGCAGAATCGCTTTTGTGCAGAAAACTCTAACACTTGTTCAGAACGAAAGAAAGCACAGAGCCCCAGATTTACTGTTGTCCTGGAGAGCTTGCAGAGCACTGGGGAAAGGCAGGCAGAGAATTCCCTGCTAGCACCTTCTCTGTGCCTGTTCACACTGCTTCGCAGAATCGCTTTTGTGCAGAAAACAGTAACACTTGTTCAGAACGAAAGAAAGCACAGAGCCCCAGATTTTCTGTTGTCCTGGAGAGCTTGCAGAGCACTGGGGAAAGGCAGGCAGAGAATTCCCTGCTAGCACCTTCTCTGTGCCTGGGAAGCAGAAGTGTTCACATTGCTTCGCAGAATCGCTTTTGTGCAGAAAACAGTAACACTTGTTCAGAACGAAAGAAAGCACAGAGCCCCAGATTTACTGTTGTCCTGGAGAGCTTGCAGAGCACTGGGGAAAGGCAGGTAGAGAATTCCCTGCTAGCACCTTCTCTGTGCCTGTTCACATTGCTTCGCAGAATCGCTTTTGTGCAGAAAACAGTAACACTTGTTCAGAACAAAAGAAAGCACAGAGCCCCAGATTTTATGTTGTCCTGGAGAGCTTGCAGAGCACTGGGGAAAGGCAGGCAGAGAATTCCCTGCTAGCACCTTCTCTGTGCCTGGGAAGCAGAAGTGTTCACATTGCTTCGCAGAATCGCTTTTGTGCAGAAAACAGTAACACTTGTTCAGAACGAATGAAAGCACAGAGCCCCAGATTTGCTGTTGTCCTGGAGAGCTTGCAGAGCACTGGGGAAAGGCAGGTAGAGAATTCCCTGCTAGCACCTTCTCTGTTCCTGGGAAGCAGAAGTGTTCACATTGCTTCGCAGAATCGCTTTTGTGCAGAAAACAGTAACACTTGTTCAGAACGAAAGAAAGCACAGAGCCCCAGATTTTATGTTGTCCTGGAGAGCTTGCAGAGCACTGGGGAAAGGCAGGCAGAGAATTCCCTGCTAGCACCTTCTCTGTGCCTGGGAAGCAGAAGTGTTCACATTGCTTCGCAGAATCGCTTTTGTGCAGAAAACAGTAACACTTGTTCAGAACGAAAGAAAGCACAGAGCCCCAGATTTTATGTTGTCCTGGAGAGCTTGCAGAGCACTGGGGAAAGGCAGGCAGAGAATTCCCTGCTAGCACCTTCTCTGTTCCTGGGAAGCAGAAGTGTTCACATTGCTTCGCAGAATCGCTTTTGTGCAGAAAACAGTAACACTTGTTCAGAACGAAAGAAAGCACAGAGCCCCAGATTTGCTGTTGTCCTGGAGAGCTTGCAGAGCACTGGGGAAAGGCAGGCAGAGAATTCCCTGCTAGCACCTTCTCTGTTCCTGGGAAGCAGAAGTGTTCACATTGCTTCGCAGAATCGCTTTTGTGCAGAAAACAGTAACACTTGTTCAGAACGAAAGAAAGCACAGAGCCCCGATTTACTGTTGTCCTGGAGAGCTTGCAGAGCACTGGGGAAAGGCAGGCAGAGAATTCCCTGCTAGCACCTTCTCTGTGCCTGTTCACACTGCTTCGCAGAATCGCTTTTGTGCAGAAAACAGTAACACTTGTTCAGAACGAAAGAAAGCACAGAGCCCCAGATTTGCTGTTGTCCTGGAGAGCTTGCAGAGCACTGGGGAAAGGCAGGCAGAGAATTCCCTGCTAGCACCTTCTCTGTGCCTGTTCATACTGCTTCGCAGAATCGCTTTTGTGCAGAAAACACTAACACTTGTTCAGAACGAAAGGAAGCACAGAGCCCCAGATTTTATGTTGTCCTGGAGAGCTTGCAGAGCACTGGGGAAAGGCAGGTAGAGAATTCCCTGCTAGCACCTTCTCTGTGCCTGTTCACATTGCTTCGCAGAATCGCTTTTGTGCAGAAAACAGTAACACTTGTTCAGAACGAAAGAAAGCACAGAGCCCCAGATTTTATGTTGTCCTGGAGAGCTTGCAGAGCACTGGGGAAAGGCAGGCAGAGAATTCCCTGCTAGCACTTTCTCTGTGCCTGGGAAGCAGAAGTGTTCACATTGCTTCGCAGAATCGCTTTTGTGCAGAAAACAGTAACACTTGTTCAGAACGAAAGAAAGCACAGAGCCCCAGATTTGCTGTTGTCCTGGAGAGCTTGCAGAGCACTGGGGAAAGGCAGGCAGAGAATTCCCTGCTAGCACCTTCTCTGTGTCTGTGAAGCAGAAGTGTTCACATTGCTTCGCAGAATCGCTTTTGTGCAGAAAACAGTAACACTTGTTCAGAACGAAAGAAAGCACAGAGCCCCAGATTTTATGTTGTCCTGGAGAGCTTGCAGAGCACTGGGGAAAGGCAGGTAGAGAATTCCCTGCTAGCACCTTCTCTGTGCCTGGGAAGCAGAAGTGTTCACATTGCTTCGCAGAATCGCTTTTGTGCAGAAAACAGTAACACTTGTTCAGAACGAAAGAAAGCACAGAGCCCCAGATTTTATGTTGTCCTGGAGAGCTTGCAGAGCACTGGGGAAAGGCAGGCAGAGAATTCCCTGCTAGCACCTTCTCTGTGCCTGGGAAGCAGAAGTGTTCACATTGCTTCGCAGAATCGCTTTTGTGCAGAAAACAGTAACACTTGTTCAGAACGAAAGAAAGCACAGAGCCCCAGATTTGCTGTTGTCCTGGAGAGCTTGCAGAGCACTGGGGAAAGGCAGGCAGAGAATTCCCTGCTAGCACCTTCTCTGTTCCTGGGAAGCAGAAGTGTTCACAATGCTTCGCAGAATCGCTTTTGTGCAGAAAACTCTAACACTTGTTCAGAACGAAAGAAAGCACAGAGCCCCAGATTTACTGTTGTCCTGGAGAGCTTGCAGAGCACTGGGGAAAGGCAGGCAGAGAATTCCCTGCTAGCACCTTCTCTGTGCCTGTTCACACTGCTTCGCAGAATCGCTTTTGTGCAGAAAACAGTAACACTTGTTCAGAACGAAAGAAAGCACAGAGCCCCAGATTTTCTGTTGTCCTGGAGAGCTTGCAGAGCACTGGGGAAAGGCAGGCAGAGAATTCCCTGCTAGCACCTTCTCTGTGCCTGGGAAGCAGAAGTGTTCACATTGCTTCGCAGAATCGCTTTTGTGCAGAAAACAGTAACACTTGTTCAGAACGAAAGAAAGCACAGAGCCCCAGATTTACTGTTGTCCTGGAGAGCTTGCAGAGCACTGGGGAAAGGCAGGTAGAGAATTCCCTGCTAGCACCTTCTCTGTGCCTGTTCACATTGCTTCGCAGAATCGCTTTTGTGCAGAAAACAGTAACACTTGTTCAGAACAAAAGAAAGCACAGAGCCCCAGATTTTATGTTGTCCTGGAGAGCTTGCAGAGCACTGGGGAAAGGCAGGCAGAGAATTCCCTGCTAGCACCTTCTCTGTGCCTGGGAAGCAGAAGTGTTCACATTGCTTCGCAGAATCGCTTTTGTGCAGAAAACAGTAACACTTGTTCAGAACGAATGAAAGCACAGAGCCCCAGATTTGCTGTTGTCCTGGAGAGCTTGCAGAGCACTGGGGAAAGGCAGGTAGAGAATTCCCTGCTAGCACCTTCTCTGTTCCTGGGAAGCAGAAGTGTTCACATTGCTTCGCAGAATCGCTTTTGTGCAGAAAACAGTAACACTTGTTCAGAACGAAAGAAAGCACAGAGCCCCAGATTTTATGTTGTCCTGGAGAGCTTGCAGAGCACTGGGGAAAGGCAGGCAGAGAATTCCCTGCTAGCACCTTCTCTGTGCCTGGGAAGCAGAAGTGTTCACATTGCTTCGCAGAATCGCTTTTGTGCAGAAAACAGTAACACTTGTTCAGAACGAAAGAAAGCACAGAGCCCCAGATTTTATGTTGTCCTGGAGAGCTTGCAGAGCACTGGGGAAAGGCAGGCAGAGAATTCCCTGCTAGCACCTTCTCTGTTCCTGGGAAGCAGAAGTGTTCACATTGCTTCGCAGAATCGCTTTTGTGCAGAAAACAGTAACACTTGTTCAGAACGAAAGAAAGCACAGAGCCCCAGATTTTATGTTTTCCTGGAGAGCTTGCAGAGCACTGGGGAAAGGCAGGTAGAGAATTCCCTGCTATCACCTTCTCTGTGCCTGTTCACACTGCTTCGCAGAATCGCTTTTGTGCAGAAAACAGTAACACTTGTTCAGAACGAAAGAAAGCACAGAGCCCCAGATTTGCTGTTGTCCTGGAGAGCTTGCAGAGCACTGGGGAAAGGCAGGTAGAGAATTCCCTGCTATCACCTTCTCTGTGCCTGTTCACACTGCTTCGCAGAATCGCTTTTGTGCAGAAAACAGTAACACTTGTTCAGAACGAAAGAAAGCACAGAGCCCCAGATTTGCTGTTGTCCTGGAGAGCTTGCAGAGCACTGGGGAAAGGCAGGCAGAGAATTCCCTGCTAGCACCTTCTCTGTGCCTGTTCATACTGCTTCGCAGAATCGCTTTTGTGCAGAAAACACTAACACTTGTTCAGAACGAAAGGAAGCACAGAGCCCCAGATTTTATGTTGTCCTGGAGAGCTTGCAGAGCACTGGGGAAAGGCAGGTAGAGAATTCCCTGCTAGCACCTTCTCTGTGCCTGTTCACATTGCTTCGCAGAATCGCTTTTGTGCAGAAGACAGTAACACTTGTTCAGAACGAAAGAAAGCACAGAGCCCCAGATTTTATGTTGTCCTGGAGAGCTTGCAGAGCACTGGGGAAAGGCAGGCAGAGAATTCCCTGCTAGCACTTTCTCTGTGCCTGGGAAGCAGAATTGTTCACATTGCTTCGCAGAATCGCTTTTGTGCAGAAAACAGTAACACTTGTTCAGAACGAAAGAAAGCACAGAGCCCCAGATTTGCTGTTGTCCTGGAGAGCTTGCAGAGCACTGGGGAAAGGCAGGCAGAGAATTCCCTGCTAGCACCTTCTCTGTTCCTGGGAAGCAGAAGTGTTCACATTGCTTCGCAGAATCGCTTTTGTGCAGAAAACAGTAACACTTGTTCAGAACGAAAGAAAGCACAGAGCCCCGATTTACTGTTGTCCTGGAGAGCTTGCAGAGCACTGGGGAAAGGCAGGCAGAGAATTCCCTGCTAGCACCTTCTCTGTGCCTGTTCACACTGCTTCGTAGAATCGCTTTTGTGCAGAAAACAGTAACACTTGTTCAGAACGAAAGAAAGCACAGAGCCCCAGATTTTATGTTGTCCTGGAGAGCTTGCAGAGCACTGGGGAAAGGCAGGCAGAGAATTCCCTGCTAGCACTTTCTCTGTGCCTGGGAAGCAGAAGTGTTCACATTGCTTCGCAGAATCGCTTTTGTGCAGAAAACAGTAACACTTGTTCAGAACGAAAGAAAGCACAGAGCCCCAGATTTGCTGTTGTCCTGGAGAGCTTGCAGAGCACTGGGGAAAGGCAGGCAGAGAATTCCCTGCTAGCACCTTCTCTGTGCCTGTGAAGCAGAAGTGTTCACATTGCTTCGCAGAATCGCTTTTGTGCAGAAAACATTAACACTTGTTCAGAACGAAAGAAAGCACAGAGCCCCAGATTTTATGTTGTCCTGGAGAGCTTGCAGAGCACTGGGGAAAGGCAAGCAGCAAATTCCCTACTAGCACCTTCTCTGTGCCTGTTCACATTGCTTCGCAGACTCGCTTTTGTGCAGAACACACTAACACTTGTTCAGAACGAAAGAAAGCACAGAGCCCCAGATTTTCTGTTGTCCTGGAGAGCTTGCAGAGCACTGGGGAAAGGCAGGCAGAGAATTCCCTGCTAGCACCTTCTCAGTGCCTGTTCACATTGCTTCGCAGAATCGCTTTTGTGCAGAAAACACTTACACTTGTTCAGAACGAAAGGAAACACAGAGCCCCAGATTTGCTGTTGTCCTGGAGAGCTTGCAGAGCACTGGGGAAAGGCAGGCAGAGAATTCCCTGCTAGCACCTTCTCTGTGCCTGGGAAGCAGAAATGTTCACATTGCTTCGCAGAATCGCTTTTGTGCAGAAAACAGTAACACTTGTTCAGAACGAAAGAAAGCACAGAGCCCCAGATTTGCTGTTGTCCTGGAGAGCTTGCAGAGCACTGGGGAAAGGCAGGCAGAGAATTCCCTGCTAGCACTTTCTCTGTGCCTGTGAAGCAGAAGTGTTCACATTGCTTCGCAGACTCACTTTTGTGCAGAACACACTAACACTTGTTCAGAACGAAAGGAAGCACAGAGCCCCAGATTTTATGTTGTCCTGGAGAGCTTGCAGAGCACTGGGGAAAGGCAAGCAGCAAATTCCCTACTAGCACCTTCTCTGTGCCTGTTCACATTGCTTCGCAGACTCGCTTTTGTGCAGAACACACTAACACTTGTTCAGAACGAAAGAAAGCACAGAGCCCCAGATTTTATGTTGTCCTGGAGAGCTTGCAGAGCACTGGGGAAAGGCAGGCAGAGAATTCCCTGCTAGCACCTTCTCTGTGCCTGTTCACATTGCTTCGCAGAATCGCTTTTGTGCAGAAAACACTAACACTTGTTCAGAACGAAAGGAAACACAGAGCCCCAGATTTGCTGTTGTCCTGGAGAGCTTGCAGAGCACTGGGGAAAGGCAGGCAGAGAATTCCCTGCTAGCACCTTCTCTGTGCCTGGGAAGCAGAAGTGTTCACATTGCTTCGCAGAATCGCTTTTGTGCAGAAAACAGTAACACTTGTTCAGAACGAAAGAAAGCACAGAGCCCCAGATTTACTGTTGTCCTGGAGAGCTTGCAGAGCACTGGGGAAAGGCAGGCAGAGAATTCCCT
Organism: Strix uralensis; assembly: GCF_047716275.1. Taxonomy (NCBI): domain Eukaryota; kingdom Metazoa; phylum Chordata; class Aves; order Strigiformes; family Strigidae; genus Strix; species Strix uralensis. Next base: position 62,403,766 of record NC_133976.1, read on the forward strand.
GCTAGCACTTTCTCTGTGCCTGTGAAGCAGAAGTGTTCACATTGCTTCGCAGACTCGCTTTTGTGCAGAACACACTAACACTTGTTCAGAACGAAAGAAAGCACAGAGCCCCAGATTTTATGTTGTCCTGGAGAGCTTGCAGAGCACTGGGGAAAGGCAGGCAGAGAATTCCCTGCTAGCACCTTCTCTGTGCCTGTTCACACTGCTTCGTAGAATCGCTTTTGTGCAGAAAACAGTAACACTTGTTCAGAACGAAAGAAAGCACAGAGCCCCAGATTTTATGTTGTCCTGGAGAGCTTGCAGAGCACTGGGGAAAGGCAGGTAGAGAATTCCCTGCTAGCACCTTCTCTGTGCCTGGGAAGCAGAAGTGTTCACATTGCTTCGCAGAATCGCTTTTGTGCAGAAAACAGTAACACTTGTTCAGAACGAAAGAAAGCACAGAGCCCCAGATTTGCTGTTGTCCTGGAGAGCTTGCAGAGCACTGGGGAAAGGCAGGCAGAGAATTCCCTGCTAGCACCTTCTCTGTGCCTGGGAAGCAGAAGTGTTCACATTGCTTCGCAGAATCGCTTTTGTGCAGAAAACAGTAACACTTGTTCAGAACGAAAGAAAGCACAGAGCCCCAGATTTGCTGTTGTCCTGGAGAGCTTGCAGAGCACTGGGGAAAGGCAGGCAGAGAATTCCCTGCTAGCACCTTCTCTGTTCCTGGGAAGCAGAAGTGTTCACATTGCTTCGCAGAATCGCTTTTGTGCAGAAAACTCTAACACTTGTTCAGAACGAAAGAAAGCACAGAGCCCCAGATTTACTGTTGTCCTGGAGAGCTTGCAGAGCACTGGGGAAAGGCAGGCAGAGAATTCCCTGCTAGCACCTTCTCTGTGCCTGTTCACACTGCTTCGCAGAATCGCTTTTGTGCAGAAAACAGTAACACTTGTTCAGAACAAAAGAAAGCACAGAGCCCCAGATTTTATGTTGTCCTGGAGAGCTTGCAGAGCACTGGGGAAAGGCAGGTAGAGAATTCCCTGCTAGCACCTTCTCTGTGCCTGTTCACACTGCTTCGCAGAATCGCTTTTGTGCAGAAAACAGTAACACTTGTTCAGAACGAAAGAAAGCACAGAGCCCCAGATTTGCTGTTGTCCTGGAGAGCTTGCAGAGCACTGGGGAAAGGCAGGTAGAGAATTCCCTGCTATCACCTTCTCTGTGCCTGGTCACACTGCTTCGCAGAATCGCTTTTGTGCAGAAAACACTAACACTTGTTCAGAACGAAAGGAAGCACAGAGCCCCAGATTTTATGTTGTCCTGGAGAGCTTGCAGAGCACTGGGGAAAGGCAGGTAGAGAATTCCCTGCTAGCACCTTCTCTGTGCCTGTTCACATTGCTTCGCAGAATCGCTTTTGTGCAGAAAACAGTAACACTTGTTCAGAACGAAAGAAAGCACAGAGCCCCAGATTTTATGTTGTCCTGGAGAGCTTGCAGAGCACTGGGGAAAGGCAGGCAGAGAATTCCCTGCTAGCACCTTCTCTGTGCCTGGGAAGCAGAAGTGTTCACATTGCTTCGCAGAATCGCTTTTGTGCAGAAAACAGTAACACTTGTTCAGAACGAAAGAAAGCACAGAGCCCCAGATTTTATGTTGTCCTGGAGAGCTTGCAGAGCACTGGGGAAAGGCAGGCAGAGAATTCCCTGCTAGCACCTTCTCTGTGTCTGTGAAGCAGAAGTGTTCACATTGCTTCGCAGAATCGCTTTTGTGCAGAAAACAGTAACACTTGTTCAGAACGAAAGAAAGCACAGAGCCCCAGATTTTATGTTGTCCTGGAGAGCTTGCAGAGCACTGGGGAAAGGCAGGCAGAGAATTCCCTGTTAGCACCTTCTCTGTGCCTGGGAAGCAGAAGTGTTCACCTTGCTTCGCAGAATCGCTTTTGTGCAGAAAACACTAACACTTGTTCAGAACGAAAGGAAGCACAGAGCCCCAGATTTTATGTTGTCCTGGAGAGCTTGCAGAGCACTGGGGAAAGGCAAGCAGCAAATTCCCTACTAGCACCTTCTCTGTGCCTGTTCACATTGCTTCGCAGACTCGCTTTTGTGCAGAACACACTAACACTTGTTCAGAACGAAAGAAAGCACAGAGCCCCAGATTTTATGTTGTCCTGGAGAGCTTGCAGAGCACTGGGGAAAGGCAGGCAGAGAATTCCCTGCTAGCACCTTCTCAGTGCCTGTTCACATTGCTTCGCAGAATCGCTTTTGTGCAGAAAACACTTACACTTGTTCAGAACGAAAGGAAACACAGAGCCCCAGATTTGCTGTTGTCCTGGAGAGCTTGCAGAGCACTGGGGAAAGGCAGGCAGAGAATTCCCTGCTAGCACCTTCTCTGTGCCTGGGAAGCAGAAATGTTCACATTGCTTCGCAGAATCGCTTTTGTGCAGAAAACAGTAACACTTGTTCAGAACGAAAGAAAGCACAGAGCCCCAGATTTGCTGTTGTCCTGGAGAGCTTGCAGAGCACTGGGGAAAGGCAGGCAGAGAATTCCCTGCTAGCACTTTCTCTGTGCCTGTGAAGCAGAAGTGTTCACATTGCTTCGCAGACTCGCTTTTGTGCAGAACACACTAACACTTGTTCAGAACGAAAGGAAGCACAGAGCCCCAGATTTTATGTTGTCCTGGAGAGCTTGCAGAGCACTGGGGAAAGGCAAGCAGCAAATTCCCTACTAGCACCTTCTCTGTGCCTGTTCACATTGCTTCGCAGACTAGCTTTTGTGCAGAACACACTAACACTTGTTCAGAACGAAAGAAAGCACAGAGCCCCAGATTTTATGTTGTCCTGGAGAGCTTGCAGAGCACTGGGGAAAGGCAGGCAGAGAATTCCCTGCTAGCACCTTCTCTGTGCCTGTTCACATTGCTTCGCAGAATCGCTTTTGTGCAGAAAACACTAACACTTGTTCAGAACGAAAGGAAACACAGAGCCCCAGATTTGCTGTTGTCCTGGAGAGCTTGCAGAGCACTGGGGAAAGGCAGGCAGAGAATTCCCTGCTAGCACCTTCTCTGTGCCTGGGAAGCAGAAGTGTTCACATTGCTTCGCAGAATCGCTTTTGTGCAGAAAACAGTAACACTTGTTCAGAACGAAAGAAAGCACAGAGCCCCAGATTTGCTGTTGTCCTGGAGAGCTTGCAGAGCACTGGGGAAAGGCAGGCAGAGAATTCCCTGCTAGCACTTTCTCTGTGCCTGTGAAGCAGAAGTGTTCACATTGCTTCGCAGACTCGCTTTTGTGCAGAACACACTAACACTTGTTCAGAACGAAAGAAAGCACAGAGCCCCAGATTTGCTGTTGTCCTGGAGAGCTTGCAGAGCACTGGGGAAAGGCAGGTAGAGAATTCCCTGCTATCACCTTCTCTGTGCCTGTTCACACTGCTTCGCAGAATCGCTTTTGTGCAGAAAACACTAACACTTGTTCAGAACGAAAGGAAGCACAGAGCCCCAGATTTTATGTTGTCCTGGAGAGCTTGCAGAGCACTGGGGAAAGGCAGGTAGAGAATTCCCTGCTAGCACCTTCTCTGTGCCTGTTCACATTGCTTCGCAGAATCGCTTTTGTGCAGAAAACAGTAACACTTGTTCAGAACGAAAGAAAGCACAGAGCCCCAGATTTGCTGTTGTCCTGGAGAGCTTGCAGAGCACTGGGGAAAGGCAGGTAGAGAATTCCCTGCTATCACCTTCTCTGTGCCTGTTCACACTGCTTCGCAGAATCGCTTTTGTGCAGAAAACACTAACACTTGTTCAGAACGAAAGGAAGCACAGAGCCCCAGATTTTATGTTGTCCTGGAGAGCTTGCAGAGCACTGGGGAAAGGCAGGTAGAGAATTCCCTGCTAGCACCTTCTCTGTGCCTGTTCACATTGCTTCGCAGAATCGCTTTTGTGCAGAAAACAGTAACACTTGTTCAGAACGAAAGAAAGCACAGAGCCCCAGATTTTATGTTGTCCTGGAGAGCTTGCAGAGCACTGGGGAAAGGCAGGCAGAGAATTCCCTGCTAGCACCTTCTCTGTGCCTGGGAAGCAGAAGTGTTCACATTGCTTCGCAGAATCGCTTTTGTGCAGAAAACAGTAACACTTGTTCAGAACGAAAGAAAGCACAGAGCCCCAGATTTTATGTTGTCCTGGAGAGCTTGCAGAGCACTGGGGAAAGGCAGGCAGAGAATTCCCTGCTAGCACCTTCTCTGTGTCTGTGAAGCAGAAGTGTTCACATTGCTTCGCAGAATCGCTTTTGTGCAGAAAACAGTAACACTTGTTCAGAACGAAAGAAAGCACAGAGCCCCAGATTTTATGTTGTCCTGGAGAGCTTGCAGAGCACTGGGGAAAGGCAGGCAGAGAATTCCCTGTTAGCACCTTCTCTGTGCCTGGGAAGCAGAAGTGTTCACCTTGCTTCGCAGAATCGCTTTTGTGCAGAAAACACTAACACTTGTTCAGAACGAAAGGAAGCACAGAGCCCCAGATTTTATGTTGTCCTGGAGAGCTTGCAGAGCACTGGGGAAAGGCAAGCAGCAAATTCCCTACTAGCACCTTCTCTGTGCCTGTTCACATTGCTTCGCAGACTCGCTTTTGTGCAGAACACACTAACACTTGTTCAGAACGAAAGAAAGCACAGAGCCCCAGATTTTATGTTGTCCTGGAGAGCTTGCAGAGCACTGGGGAAAGGCAGGCAGAGAATTCCCTGCTAGCACCTTCTCAGTGCCTGTTCACATTGCTTCGCAGAATCGCTTTTGTGCAGAAAACACTTACACTTGTTCAGAACGAAAGGAAACACAGAGCCCCAGATTTGCTGTTGTCCTGGAGAGCTTGCAGAGCACTGGGGAAAGGCAGGCAGAGAATTCCCTGCTAGCACCTTCTCTGTGCCTGGGAAGCAGAAATGTTCACATTGCTTCGCAGAATCGCTTTTGTGCAGAAAACAGTAACACTTGTTCAGAACGAAAGAAAGCACAGAGCCCCAGATTTGCTGTTGTCCTGGAGAGCTTGCAGAGCACTGGGGAAAGGCAGGCAGAGAATTCCCTGCTAGCACTTTCTCTGTGCCTGTGAAGCAGAAGTGTTCACATTGCTTCGCAGACTCGCTTTTGTGCAGAACACACTAACACTTGTTCAGAACGAAAGGAAGCACAGAGCCCCAGATTTTATGTTGTCCTGGAGAGCTTGCAGAGCACTGGGGAAAGGCAAGCAGCAAATTCCCTACTAGCACCTTCTCTGTGCCTGTTCACATTGCTTCGCAGACTAGCTTTTGTGCAGAACACACTAACACTTGTTCAGAACGAAAGAAAGCACAGAGCCCCAGATTTTATGTTGTCCTGGAGAGCTTGCAGAGCACTGGGGAAAGGCAGGCAGAGAATTCCCTGCTAGCACCTTCTCTGTGCCTGTTCACATTGCTTCGCAGAATCGCTTTTGTGCAGAAAACACTAACACTTGTTCAGAACGAAAGGAAACACAGAGCCCCAGATTTGCTGTTGTCCTGGAGAGCTTGCAGAGCACTGGGGAAAGGCAGGCAGAGAATTCCCTGCTAGCACCTTCTCTGTGCCTGGGAAGCAGAAGTGTTCACATTGCTTCGCAGAATCGCTTTTGTGCAGAAAACAGTAACACTTGTTCAGAACGAAAGAAAGCACAGAGCCCCAGATTTGCTGTTGTCCTGGAGAGCTTGCAGAGCACTGGGGAAAGGCAGGCAGAGAATTCCCTGCTAGCACTTTCTCTGTGCCTGTGAAGCAGAAGTGTTCACATTGCTTCGCAGACTCGCTTTTGTGCAGAACACACTAACACTTGTTCAGAACGAAAGAAAGCACAGAGCCCCAGATTTGCTGTTGTCCTGGAGAGCTTGCAGAGCACTGGGGAAAGGCAGGTAGAGAATTCCCTGCTATCACCTTCTCTGTGCCTGTTCACACTGCTTCGCAGAATCGCTTTTGTGCAGAAAACACTAACACTTGTTCAGAACGAAAGGAAGCACAGAGCCCCAGATTTTATGTTGTCCTGGAGAGCTTGCAGAGCACTGGGGAAAGGCAGGTAGAGAATTCCCTGCTAGCACCTTCTCTGTGCCTGTTCACATTGCTTCGCAGAATCGCTTTTGTGCAGAAAACAGTAACACTTGTTCAGAACGAAAGAAAGCACAGAGCCCCAGATTTTATGTTGTCCTGGAGAGCTTGCAGAGCACTGGGGAAAGGCAGGCAGAGAATTCCCTGCTAGCACTTTCTCTGTGCCTGGGAAGCAGAAGTGTTCACATTGCTTCGCAGAATCGCTTTTGTGCAGAAAACAGTAACACTTGTTCAGAACGAAAGAAAGCACAGAGCCCCAGATTTGCTGTTGTCCTGGAGAGCTTGCAGAGCACTGGGGAAAGGCAGGCAGAGAATTCCCTGCTAGCACCTTCTCTGTGTCTGTGAAGCAGAAGTGTTCACATTGCTTCGCAGAATCGCTTTTGTGCAGAAAACAGTAACACTTGTTCAGAACGAAAGAAAGCACAGAGCCCCAGATTTTATGTTGTCCTGGAGAGCTTGCAGAGCACTGGGGAAAGGCAGGCAGAGAATTCCCTGTTAGCACCTTCTCTGTGCCTGGGAAGCAGAAGTGTTCACCTTGCTTCGCAGAATCGCTTTTGTGCAGAAAACAGTAACACTTGTTCAGAACGAAAGGAAGCACAGAGCCCCAGATTTTATGTTGTCCTGGAGAGCTTGCAGAGCACTGGGGAAAGGCAAGCAGCAAATTCCCTACTAGCACCTTCTCTGTGCCTGTTCACATTGCTTCGCAGACTCGCTTTTGTGCAGAACACACTAACACTTGTTCAGAACGAAAGAAAGCACAGAGCCCCAGATTTTATGTTGTCCTGGAGAGCTTGCAGAGCACTGGGGAAAGGCAGGCAGAGAATTCCCTGCTAGCACCTTCTCAGTGCCTGTTCACATTGCTTCGCAGAATCGCTTTTGTGCAGAAAACACTTACACTTGTTCAGAACGAAAGGAAACACAGAGCCCCAGATTTGCTGTTGTCCTGGAGAGCTTGCAGAGCACTGGGGAAAGGCAGGCAGAGAATTCCCTGCTAGCACCTTCTCTGTGCCTGGGAAGCAGAAATGTTCACATTGCTTCGCAGAATCGCTTTTGTGCAGAAAACAGTAACACTTGTTCAGAACGAAAGAAAGCACAGAGCCCCAGATTTGCTGTTGTCCTGGAGAGCTTGCAGAGCACTGGGGAAAGGCAGGCAGAGAATTCCCTGCTAGCACTTTCTCTGTGCCTGTGAAGCAGAAGTGTTCACATTGCTTCGCAGACTCGCTTTTGTGCAGAACACACTAACACTTGTTCAGAACGAAAGGAAGCACAGAGCCCCAGATTTTATGTTGTCCTGGAGAGCTTGCAGAGCACTGGGGAAAGGCAAGCAGCAAATTCCCTACTAGCACCTTCTCTGTGCCTGTTCACATTGCTTCGCAGACTAGCTTTTGTGCAGAACACACTAACACTTGTTCAGAACGAAAGAAAGCACAGAGCCCCAGATTTTATGTTGTCCTGGAGAGCTTGCAGAGCACTGGGGAAAGGCAGGCAGAGAATTCCCTGCTAGCACCTTCTCTGTGCCTGTTCACATTGCTTCGCAGAATCGCTTTTGTGCAGAAAACACTAACACTTGTTCAGAACGAAAGGAAACACAGAGCCCCAGATTTGCTGTTGTCCTGGAGAGCTTGCAGAGCACTGGGGAAAGGCAGGCAGAGAATTCCCTGCTAGCACCTTCTCTGTGCCTGGGAAGCAGAAGTGTTCACATTGCTTCGCAGAATCGCTTTTGTGCAGAAAACAGTAACACTTGTTCAGAACGAAAGAAAGCACAGAGCCCCAGATTTGCTGTTGTCCTGGAGAGCTTGCAGAGCACTGGGGAAAGGCAGGCAGAGAATTCCCTGCTAGCACTTTCTCTGTGCCTGTGAAGCAGAAGTGTTCACATTGCTTCGCAGACTCGCTTTTGTGCAGAACACACTAACACTTGTTCAGAACGAAAGAAAGCACAGAGCCCCAGATTTTATGTTGTCCTGGAGAGCTTGCAGAGCACTGGGGAAAGGCAGGCAGAGATTTCCCTGCTAGCACCTTCTCTGTGCCTGGGAAGCAGATGTGTTCACATGGCTTCGCAGAATCGCTTTTGTGCAGAAAACACTAACACTTGTTCAGAACGAAAGAAAGCACAGAGCCCCAGATTTGCAGTTGTCCTGGAGAGCTTGCAGAGCACTGGGGAAAGGCAGGCCGAGAATTCCCTGCTAGCACCTCCTCTGTGCCTGTTGACATTGCTTCGCAGACTCGCTTTTGTGCAGAACACACTAACACTTGTTCAGAACGAAAGAAAGCACAGAGCCCCAGATTTTATGTTGTCCTGGAGAGCTTGCAGAGCACTGGGGAAAGGCAGGCAGAGAATTCCCTGCTAGCACCTTCTCTGTGCCTGGGAAGCAGAAGTGTTCACATTGCTTCGCAGAATCGCTTTTGTGCAGAAAACAGTAACACTTGTTCAGAACGAAAGGAAGCACAGAGCCCCAGATTTGCTGTTGTCCTGGAGAGCTTGCAGAGCACTGGGGAAAGGCAGGCAGAAAATTCCCTGCTAGCACCTTCTCTGTGCCTGTTCACACTGCTTCGCAGAATCGCTTTTGTGCAGAAAACACTAACACTTGTTCAGAACGAAAGGAAGCACAGAGCCCCAGATTTTATGTTGTCCTGGAGAGCTTGCAGAGCACTGGGGAAAGGCAGGCAGAGAATTCCCTGCTAGCACCTTCTCTGTGCCTGGGAAGCAGAAGTGTTCACATTGCTTCGCAGAATCGCTTTTGTGCAGAAAACAGTAACACTTGTTCAGAACGAAAGAAAGCACAGAGCCCCAGATTTGCTGTTGTCCTGGAGAGCTTGCAGAGCACTGGGGAAAGGCAGGCCGAGAATTCCCTACTAGCACCTCCTCTGTGCCTGTTGACATTGCTTCGCAGACTCGCTTTTGTGCAGAACACACTAACACTTGTTCAGAACGAAAGAAAGCACAGAGCCCCAGATTTTATGTTGTCCTGGAGAGCTTGCAGAGCACTGGGGAAAGGCAGGCAGAGAATTCCCTGCTAGCACCTTCTCTGTGCCTGGGAAGCAGAAGTGTTCACATTGCTTCGCAGAATCGCTTTTGTGCAGAAAACAGTAACACTTGTTCAGAACGGAAGGAAGCACAGAGCCCCAGATTTTATGTTGTCCTGGAGAGCTTGCAGAGCACTGGGGAAAGGCAAGCAGAAAATTCCCTGCTAGCACCTTCTCTGTGCCTGTTCACACTGCTTCGCAGAATCGCTTTTGTGCAGAAAACACTAACACTTGTTCAGAACGAAAGGAAGCACAGAGCCCCAGATTTTATGTTGTCCTGGAGAGCTTGCAGAGCACTGGGGAAAGGCAGGCAGAGAATTCCCTGCTAGCACCTTCGCTGTGCCTGTTCACATTATTTCGCAGAATCGCTTTTGTGCAGAAAACAGTAACACTTGTTCAGAACGAAAGAAAGCACAGAGCCCCAGATTTACTGTTGTCCTGGAGAGGTTGCAGAGCACTGGGGAAAGGCAGGCAGAGAATTCCCTGCTAGCACCTTCTCTGTGCCTGTTCACATTGCTTCGCAGAATCGTTTTGTGCAGAAAACACTAACACTTGTTCAGAACGAAAGAAAGCACAGAGCCCCAGATTTGCTGTTGTCCTGGAGAGCTTGCAGAGCACTGGGGAAAGGCAGGCAGAGAATTCCCTGCTAGCACCTTCTCTGTGCCTGGGAAGCAGAAGTGTTCACATTGCTTCGCAGAATCGCTTTTGTGCAGAAAACAGTAACACTTGTTCAGAACGAAAGAAAGCACAGAGCCCCAGATTTGCTGTTGTCCTGGAGAGCTTGCAGAGCACTGGGGAAAGGCAGGCAGAGAATTCCCTGCTAGCACTTTCTCTGTGCCTGTGAAGCAGAAGTGTTCACATTGCTTCGCAGACTCGCTTTTGTGCAGAACACACTAACACTTGTTCAGAACGAAAGAAAGCACAGAGCCCCGATTTACTGTTGTCCTGGAGAGCTTGCAGAGCACTGGGGAAAGGCAGGCAGAGAATTCCCTGCTAGCACCTTCTCTGTGCCTGTTCACACTGCTTCGTAGAATCGCTTTTGTGCAGAAAACACTAACACTTGTTCAGAACGAAAGAAAGCACAGAGCCCCAGATTTTATGTTGTCCTGGAGAGCTTGCAGAGCACTGGGGAAAGGCAGGTAGAGAATTCCCTGCTAGCACCTTCTCTGTGCCTGGGAAGCAGAAGTGTTCACATTGCTTCGCAGAATCGCTTTTGTGCAGAAAACAGTAACACTTGTTCAGAACGAAAGAAAGCACAGAGCCCCAGATTTTATGTTGTCCTGGAGAGCTTGCAGAGCACTGGGGAAAGGCAGGCAGAGAATTCCCTGCTAGCACCTTCTCTGTGCCTGGGAAGCAGAAGTGTTCACATTGCTTCGCAGAATCGCTTTTGTGCAGAAAACAGTAACACTTATTCACAACGAAAGAAAGCACAGAGCCCCAGATTTGCTGTTGTCCTGGAGAGCTTGCAGAGCACTGGGGAAAGGCAGGCAGAGAATTCCCTGCTAGCACCTTCTCTGTTCCTGGGAAGCAGAAGTGTTCACATTGCTTCGCAGAATCGCTTTTGTGCAGAAAACAGTAACACTTGTTCAGAACGAAAGAAAGCACAGAGCCCCAGATTTTATATTGTCCTGGAGAGCTTGCAGAGCACTGGGGAAAGGCAGGCAGAGAATTCCCTGCTAGCACCTTCTCTGTGCCTGTTCACACTGCTTCGCAGAATCGCTTTTGTGCAGAAAACAGTAACACTTGTTCAGAACAAAAGAAAGCACAGAGCCCCAGATTTTATGTTGTCCTGGAGAGCTTGCAGAGCACTGGGGAAAGGCAGGTAGAGAATTCCCTGCTATCACCTTCTCTGTGCCTGTTCACACTGCTTCGCAGAATCGCTTTTGTGCAGAAAACAGTAACACTTGTTCAGAACGAAAGAAAGCACAGAGCCCCAGATTTGCTGTTGTCCTGGAGAGCTTGCAGAGCACTGGGGAAAGGCAGGTAGAGAATTCCCTGCTATCACCTTCTCTGTGCCTGTTCACACTGCTTCGCAGAATCGCTTTTGTGCAGAAAACACTAACACTTGTTCAGAACGAAAGGAAGCACAGAGCCCCAGATTTTATGTTGTCCTGGAGAGCTTGCAGAGCACTGGGGAAAGGCAGGTAGAGAATTCCCTGCTAGCACCTTCTCTGTGCCTGTTCACATTGCTTCGCAGAATCGCTTTTGTGCAGAAAACAGTAACACTTGTTCAGAACGAAAGAAAGCACAGAGCCCCAGATTTTATGTTGTCCTGGAGAGCTTGCAGAGCACTGGGGAAAGGCAGGCAGAGAATTCCCTGCTAGCACTTTCTCTGTGCCTGGGAAGCAGAAGTGTTCACATTGCTTCGCAGAATCGCTTTTGTGCAGAAAACAGTAACACTTGTTCAGAACGAAAGAAAGCACAGAGCCCCAGATTTGCTGTTGTCCTGGAGAGCTTGCAGAGCACTGGGGAAAGGCAGGCAGAGAATTCCCTGCTAGCACCTTCTCTGTGCCTGGGAAGCAGAAGTGTTCACATTGCTTCGCAGAATCGCTTTTGTGCAGAAAACAGTAACACTTGTTCAGAACGAAAGAAAGCACAGAGCCCCAGATTTTATGTTGTCCTGGAGAGCTTGCAGAGCACTGGGGAAAGGCAGGCAGAGAATTCCCTGTTAGCACCTTCTCTGTGCCTGGGAAGCAGAAGTGTTCACCTTGCTTCGCAGAATCGCTTTTGTGCAGAAAACACTAACACTTGTTCAGAACGAAAGGAAGCACAGAGCCCCAGATTTTATGTTGTCCTGGAGAGCTTGCAGAGCACTGGGGAAAGGCAAGCAGCAAATTCCCTACTAGCACCTTCTCTGTGCCTGTTCACATTGCTTCGCAGACTCGCTTTTGTGCAGAACACACTAACACTTGTTCAGAACGAAAGAAAGCACAGAGCCCCAGATTTTATGTTGTCCTGGAGAGCTTGCAGAGCACTGGGGAAAGGCAGGCAGAGAATTCCCTGCTAGCACCTTCTCTGTGCCTGTTCACATTGCTTCGCAGAATCGCTTTTGTGCAGAAAACACTAACACTTGTTCAGAACGAAAGGAAACACAGAGCCCCAGATTTGCTGTTGTCCTGGAGAGCTTGCAGAGCACTGGGGAAAGGCAGGCAGAGAATTCCCTGCTAGCACCTTCTCTGTGCCTGGGAAGCAGAAATGTTCACATTGCTTCGCAGAATCGCTTTTGTGCAGAAAACAGTAACACTTGTTCAGAACGAAAGAAAGCACAGAGCCCCAGATTTGCTGTTGTCCTGGAGAGCTTGCAGAGCACTGGGGAAAGGCAGGCAGAGAATTCCCTGCTAGCACTTTCTCTGTGCCTGTGAAGCAGAAGTGTTCACATTGCTTCGCAGACTCGCTTTTGTGCAGAACACACTAACACTTGTTCAGAACGAAAGGAAGCACAGAGCCCCAGATTTTATGTTGTCCTGGAGAGCTTGCAGAGCACTGGGGAAAGGCAAGCAGCAAATTCCCTACTAGCACCTTCTCTGTGCCTGTTCACATTGCTTCGCAGACTCGCTTTTGTGCAGAACACACTAACACTTGTTCAGAACGAAAGAAAGCACAGAGCCCCAGATTTTATGTTGTCCTGGAGAGCTTGCAGAGCACTGGGGAAAGGCAGGCAGAGAATTCCCTGCTAGCACCTTCTCTGTGCCTGTTCACATTGCTTCGCAGAATCGCTTTTGTGCAGAAAACACTAACACTTGTTCAGAACGAAAGGAAACACAGAGCCCCAGATTTGCTGTTGTCCTGGAGAGCTTGCAGAGCACTGGGGAAAGGCAGGCAGAGAATTCCCTGCTAGCACCTTCTCTGTGCCTGGGAAGCAGAAGTGTTCACATTGCTTCGCAGAATCGCTTTTGTGCAGAAAACAGTAACACTTGTTCAGAACGAAAGAAAGCACAGAGCCCCAGATTTGCTGTTGTCCTGGAGAGCTTGCAGAGCACTGGGGAAAGGCAGGCAGAGAATTCCCTGCTAGCACTTTCTCTGTGCCTGTGAAGCAGAAGTGTTCACATTGCTTCGCAGACTCGCTTTTGTGCAGAACACACTAACACTTGTTCAGAACGAAAGAAAGCACAGAGCCCCAGATTTACTGTTGTCCTGGAGAGCTTGCAGAGCACTGGGGAAAGGCAGGCAGAGAATTCCCTTGTAGCACCTTCTCTGTGCCTGTTCACATTGCTTCGCAGAATCGCTTTTGTGCAGAAAACACTAACACTTGTTCAGAACGAAAGAAAGCACAGAGCCCCAGATTTGCAGTTGTCCTGGAGAGCTTGCAGAGCACTGGGGAAAGGCAGGCCGAGAATTCCCTGCTAGCACCTCCTCTGTGCCTGTTGACATTGCTTCGCAGACTCGCTTTTGTGCAGAACACACTAACACTTGTTCAGAACGAAAGAAAGCACAGAGCCCCAGATTTTATGTTGTCCTGGAGAGCTTGCAGAGCACTGGGGAAAGGCAGGCAGAGAATTCCCTGCTAGCACCTTCTCTGTGCCTGGGAAGCAGAAGTGTTCACATTGCTTCGCAGAATCGCTTTTGTGCAGAAAACAGTAACACTTGTTCAGAACGAAAGGAAGCACAGAGCCCCAGATTTGCTGTTGTCCTGGAGAGCTTGCAGAGCACTGGGGAAAGGCAGGCAGAAAATTCCCTGCTAGCACCTTCTCTGTGCCTGTTCACACTGCTTCGCAGAATCGCTTTTGTGCAGAAAACACTAACACTTGTTCAGAACGAAAGGAAGCACAGAGCCCCAGATTTTATGTTGTCCTGGAGAGCTTGCAGAGCACTGGGGAAAGGCAGGCAGAGAATTCCCTGCTAGCACCTTCTCTGTGCCTGGGAAGCAGAAGTGTTCACATTGCTTCGCAGAATCGCTTTTGTGCAGAAAACAGTAACACTTGTTCAGAACGAAAGGAAGCACAGAGCCCCAGATTTTATGTTGTCCTGGAGAGCTTGCAGAGCACTGGGGAAAGGCAAGCAGAAAATTCCCTGCTAGCACCTTCTCTGTGCCTGTTCACATTGCTTCGCAGAATCGCTTTTGTGCAGAAAACACTAACACTTGTTCAGAACGAAAGGAAACACAGAGCCCCAGATTTGCTGTTGTCCTGGAGAGCTTGCAGAGCACTGGGGAAAGGCAGGCAGAGAATTCCCTGCTAGCACCTTCTCTGTGCCTGGGAAGCAGAAATGTTCACATTGCTTCGCAGAATCGCTTTTGTGCAGAAAACAGTAACACTTGTTCAGAACGAAAGAAAGCACAGAGCCCCAGATTTGCTGTTGTCCTGGAGAGCTTGCAGAGCACTGGGGAAAGGCAGGCAGAGAATTCCCTGCTAGCACTTTCTCTGTGCCTGTGAAGCAGAAGTGTTCACATTGCTTCGCAGACTCGCTTTTGTGCAGAACACACTAACACTTGTTCAGAACGAAAGGAAGCACAGAGCCCCAGATTTTATGTTGTCCTGGAGAGCTTGCAGAGCACTGGGGAAAGGCAAGCAGCAAATTCCCTACTAGCACCTTCTCTGTGCCTGTTCACATTGCTTCGCAGACTCGCTTTTGTGCAGAACACACTAACACTTGTTCAGAACGAAAGAAAGCACAGAGCCCCAGATTTTATGTTGTCCTGGAGAGCTTGCAGAGCACTGGGGAAAGGCAGGCAGAGAATTCCCTGCTAGCACCTTCTCTGTGCCTGTTCACATTGCTTCGCAGAATCGCTTTTGTGCAGAAAACACTAACACTTGTTCAGAACGAAAGGAAACACAGAGCCCCAGATTTGCTGTTGTCCTGGAGAGCTTGCAGAGCACTGGGGAAAGGCAGGCAGAGAATTCCCTGCTAGCACCTTCTCTGTGCCTGGGAAGCAGAAGTGTTCACATTGCTTCGCAGAATCGCTTTTGTGCAGAAAACAGTAACACTTGTTCAGAACGAAAGAAAGCACAGAGCCCCAGATTTGCTGTTGTCCTGGAGAGCTTGCAGAGCACTGGGGAAAGGCAGGCAGAGAATTCCCTGCTAGCACTTTCTCTGTGCCTGTGAAGCAGAAGTGTTCACATTGCTTCGCAGACTCGCTTTTGTGCAGAACACACTAACACTTGTTCAGAACGAAAGAAAGCACAGAGCCCCAGATTTACTGTTGTCCTGGAGAGCTTGCAGAGCACTGGGGAAAGGCAGGCAGAGAATTCCCTTGTAGCACCTTCTCTGTGCCTGTTCACATTGCTTCGCAGAATCGCTTTTGTGCAGAAAACACTAACACTTGTTCAGAACGAAAGAAAGCACAGAGCCCCAGATTTGCAGTTGTCCTGGAGAGCTTGCAGAGCACTGGGGAAAGGCAGGCCGAGAATTCCCTGCTAGCACCTCCTCTGTGCCTGTTGACATTGCTTCGCAGACTCGCTTTTGTGCAGAACACACTAACACTTGTTCAGAACGAAAGAAAGCACAGAGCCCCAGATTTTATGTTGTCCTGGAGAGCTTGCAGAGCACTGGGGAAAGGCAGGCAGAGAATTCCCTGCTAGCACCTTCTCTGTGCCTGGGAAGCAGAAGTGTTCACATTGCTTCGCAGAATCGCTTTTGTGCAGAAAACAGTAACACTTGTTCAGAACGAAAGGAAGCACAGAGCCCCAGATTTGCTGTTGTCCTGGAGAGCTTGCAGAGCACTGGGGAAAGGCAGGCAGAAAATTCCCTGCTAGCACCTTCTCTGTGCCTGTTCACACTGCTTCGCAGAATCGCTTTTGTGCAGAAAACACTAACACTTGTTCAGAACGAAAGGAAGCACAGAGCCCCAGATTTTATGTTGTCCTGGAGAGCTTGCAGAGCACTGGGGAAAGGCAGGCAGAGAATTCCCTGCTAGCACCTTCTCTGTGCCTGGGAAGCAGAAGTGTTCACATTGCTTCGCAGAATCGCTTTTGTGCAGAAAACAGTAACACTTGTTCAGAACGAAAGGAAGCACAGAGCCCCAGATTTTATGTTGTCCTGGAGAGCTTGCAGAGCACTGGGGAAAGGCAAGCAGAAAATTCCCTGCTAGCACCTTCTCTGTGCCTGTTCACACTGCTTCGCAGAATCGCTTTTGTGCAGAAAACACTAACACTTGTTCAGAACGAAAGGAAGCACAGAGCCCCAGATTTTATGTTGTCCTGGAGAGCTTGCAGAGCACTGGGGAAAGGCAGGCAGAGAATTCCCTGCTAGCACCTTCTCTGTGCCTGTTCACATTATTTCGCAGAATCGCTTTTGTGCAGAAAACAGTAACACTTGTTCAGAACGAAAGAAAGCACAGAGCCCCAGATTTACTGTTGTCCTGGAGAGGTTGCAGAGCACTGGGGAAAGGCAGGCAGAGAATTCCCTGCTAGCACCTTCTCTGTGCCTGTTCACATTGCTTCGCAGAATCGCTTTTGTGCAGAAAACACTAACACTTGTTCAGAACGAAAGAAAGCACAGAGCCCCAGATTTTATGTTGTCCTGGAGAGCTTGCAGAGCACTGGGGAAAGGCAGGTAGAGAATTCCCTGCTAGCACCTTCTCTGTGCCTGTTCACATTGCTTCGCAGAATCGCTTTTGTGCAGAAAACAGTAACACTTGTTCAGAACGAAAGAAAGCACAGAGCCCCAGATTTTATGTTGTCCTGGAGAGCTTGCAGAGCACTGGGGAAAGGCAGGCAGAGAATTCCCTGCTAGCACTTTCTCTGTGCCTGGGAAGCAGAAGTGTTCACATTGCTTCGCAGAATCGCTTTTGTGCAGAAAACAGTAACACTTGTTCAGAACGAAAGAAAGCACAGAGCCCCAGATTTGCTGTTGTCCTGGAGAGCTTGCAGAGCACTGGGGAAAGGCAGGCAGAGAATTCCCTGCTAGCACCTTCTCTGTGCCTGTGAAGCAGAAGTGTTCACATTGCTTCGCAGAATCGCTTTTGTGCAGAAAACATTAACACTTGTTCAGAACGAAAGAAAGCACAGAGCCCCAGATTTTATGTTGTCCTGGAGAGCTTGCAGAGCACTGGGGAAAGGCAAGCAGCAAATTCCCTACTAGCACCTTCTCTGTGCCTGTTCACATTGCTTCGCAGACTCGCTTTTGTGCAGAACACACTAACACTTGTTCAGAACGAAAGAAAGCACAGAGCCCCAGATTTTATGTTGTCCTGGAGAGCTTGCAGAGCACTGGGGAAAGGCAGGCAGAGAATTCCCTGCTAGCACCTTCTCAGTGCCTGTTCACATTGCTTCGCAGAATCGCTTTTGTGCAGAAAACACTTACACTTGTTCAGAACGAAAGGAAACACAGAGCCCCAGATTTGCTGTTGTCCTGGAGAGCTTGCAGAGCACTGGGGAAAGGCAGGCAGAGAATTCCCTGCTAGCACCTTCTCTGTGCCTGGGAAGCAGAAATGTTCACATTGCTTCGCAGAATCGCTTTTGTGCAGAAAACAGTAACACTTGTTCAGAACGAAAGAAAGCACAGAGCCCCAGATTTGCTGTTGTCCTGGAGAGCTTGCAGAGCACTGGGGAAAGGCAGGCAGAGAATTCCCTGCTAGCACTTTCTCTGTGCCTGTGAAGCAGAAGTGTTCACATTGCTTCGCAGACTCACTTTTGTGCAGAACACACTAACACTTGTTCAGAACGAAAGGAAGCACAGAGCCCCAGATTTTATGTTGTCCTGGAGAGCTTGCAGAGCACTGGGGAAAGGCAAGCAGCAAATTCCCTACTAGCACCTTCTCTGTGCCTGTTCACATTGCTTCGCAGAATCGCTTTTGTGCAGAAAACACTAACACTTGTTCAGAACGAAAGGAAACACAGAGCCCCAGATTTTCTGTTGTCCTGGAGAGCTTGCAGAGCACTGGGGAAAGGCAGGCAGAGAATTCCCTGCTAGCACCTTCTCTGTGCCTGGGAAGCAGAAGTGTTCACATTGCTTCGCAGAATCGCTTTTGTGCAGAAAACAGTAACACTTGTTCAGAACGAAAGAAAGCACAGAGCCCCAGATTTGCTGTTGTCCTGGAGAGCTTGCAGAGCACTGGGGAAAGGCAGGCAGAGAATTCCCTGCTAGCACTTTCTCTGTGCCTGTGAAGCAGAAGTGTTCACATTGCTTCGCAGACTCGCTTTTGTGCAGAACACACTAACACTTGTTCAGAACGAAAGAAAGCACAGAGCCCCAGATTTTATGTTGTCCTGGAGAGCTTGCAGAGCACTGGGGAAAGGCAGGCAGAGAATTCCCTGCTAGCACCTTCTCTGTGCCTGTTCACACTGCTTCGTAGAATCGCTTTTGTGCAGAAAACAGTAACACTTGTTCAGAACGAAAGAAAGCACAGAGCCCCAGATTTTATGTTGTCCTGGAGAGCTTGCAGAGCACTGGGGAAAGGCAGGTAGAGAATTCCCTGCTAGCACCTTCTCTGTGCCTGGGAAGCAGAAGTGTTCACATTGCTTCGCAGAATCGCTTTTGTGCAGAAAACAGTAACACTTGTTCAGAACGAAAGAAAGCACAGAGCCCCAGATTTTATGTTGTCCTGGAGAGCTTGCAGAGCACTGGGGAAAGGCAGGCAGAGAATTCCCTGCTAGCACCTTCTCTGTGCCTGGGAAGCAGAAGTGTTCACATTGCTTCGCAGAATCGCTTTTGTGCAGAAAACAGTAACACTTGTTCAGAACGAAAGAAAGCACAGAGCCCCAGATTTGCTGTTGTCCTGGAGAGCTTGCAGAGCACTGGGGAAAGGCAGGCAGAGAATTCCCTGCTAGCACCTTCTCTGTTCCTGGGAAGCAGAAGTGTTCACATTGCTTCGCAGAATCGCTTTTGTGCAGAAAACTCTAACACTTGTTCAGAACGAAAGAAAGCACAGAGCCCCAGATTTACTGTTGTCCTGGAGAGCTTGCAGAGCACTGGGGAAAGGCAGGCAGAGAATTCCCTGCTAGCACCTTCTCTGTGCCTGTTCACACTGCTTCGCAGAATCGCTTTTGTGCAGAAAACAGTAACACTTGTTCAGAACAAAAGAAAGCACAGAGCCCCAGATTTTATGTTGTCCTGGAGAGCTTGCAGAGCACTGGGGAAAGGCAGGTAGAGAATTCCCTGCTATCACCTTCTCTGTGCCTGTTCACACTGCTTCGCAGAATCGCTTTTGTGCAGAAAACAGTAACACTTGTTCAGAACGAAAGAAAGCACAGAGCCCCAGATTTGCTGTTGTCCTGGAGAGCTTGCAGAGCACTGGGGAAAGGCAGGTAGAGAATTCCCTGCTATCACCTTCTCTGTGCCTGTTCACACTGCTTCGCAGAATCGCTTTTGTGCAGAAAACACTAACACTTGTTCAGAACGAAAGGAAGCACAGAGCCCCAGATTTTATGTTGTCCTGGAGAGCTTGCAGAGCACTGGGGAAAGGCAGGTAGAGAATTCCCTGCTAGCACCTTCTCTGTGCCTGTTCACATTGCTTCGCAGAATCGCTTTTGTGCAGAAAACAGTAACACTTGTTCAGAACGAAAGAAAGCACAGAGCCCCAGATTTTATGTTGTCCTGGAGAGCTTGCAGAGCACTGGGGAAAGGCAGGCAGAGAATTCCCTGCTAGCACTTTCTCTGTGCCTGGGAAGCAGAAGTGTTCACATTGCTTCGCAGAATCGCTTTTGTGCAGAAAACAGTAACACTTGTTCAGAACGAAAGAAAGCACAGAGCCCCAGATTTGCTGTTGTCCTGGAGAGCTTGCAGAGCACTGGGGAAAGGCAGGCAGAGAATTCCCTGCTAGCACCTTCTCTGTGTCTGTGAAGCAGAAGTGTTCACATTGCTTCGCAGAATCGCTTTTGTGCAGAAAACAGTAACACTTGTTCAGAACGAAAGAAAGCACAGAGCCCCAGATTTTATGTTGTCCTGGAGAGCTTGCAGAGCACTGGGGAAAGGCAGGCAGAGAATTCCCTGTTAGCACCTTCTCTGTGCCTGGGAAGCAGAAGTGTTCACCTTGCTTCGCAGAATCGCTTTTGTGCAGAAAACACTAACACTTGTTCAGAACGAAAGGAAGCACAGAGCCCCAGATTTTATGTTGTCCTGGAGAGCTTGCAGAGCACTGGGGAAAGGCAAGCAGCAAATTCCCTACTAGCACCTTCTCTGTGCCTGTTCACATTGCTTCGCAGACTCGCTTTTGTGCAGAACACACTAACACTTGTTCAGAACGAAAGAAAGCACAGAGCCCCAGATTTTATGTTGTCCTGGAGAGCTTGCAGAGCACTGGGGAAAGGCAGGCAGAGAATTCCCTGCTAGCACCTTCTCAGTGCCTGTTCACATTGCTTCGCAGAATCGCTTTTGTGCAGAAAACACTTACACTTGTTCAGAACGAAAGGAAACACAGAGCCCCAGATTTGCTGTTGTCCTGGAGAGCTTGCAGAGCACTGGGGAAAGGCAGGCAGAGAATTCCCTGCTAGCACCTTCTCTGTGCCTGGGAAGCAGAAATGTTCACATTGCTTCGCAGAATCGCTTTTGTGCAGAAAACAGTAACACTTGTTCAGAACGAAAGAAAGCACAGAGCCCCAGATTTGCTGTTGTCCTGGAGAGCTTGCAGAGCACTGGGGAAAGGCAGGCAGAGAATTCCCTGCTAGCACTTTCTCTGTGCCTGTGAAGCAGAAGTGTTCACATTGCTTCGCAGACTCGCTTTTGTGCAGAACACACTAACACTTGTTCAGAACGAAAGGAAGCACAGAGCCCCAGATTTTATGTTGTCCTGGAGAGCTTGCAGAGCACTGGGGAAAGGCAAGCAGCAAATTCCCTACTAGCACCTTCTCTGTGCCTGTTCACATTGCTTCGCAGACTAGCTTTTGTGCAGAACACACTAACACTTGTTCAGAACGAAAGAAAGCAAAGAGCCCCAGATTTTATGTTGTCCTGGAGAGCTTGCAGAGCACTGGGGAAAGGCAGGCAGAGAATTCCCTGCTAGCACCTTCTCTGTGCCTGTTCACATTGCTTCGCAGAATCGCTTTTGTGCAGAAAACACTAACACTTGTTCAGAATGAAAGGAAACACAGAGCCCCAGATTTGCTGTTGTCCTGGAGAGCTTGCAGAGCACTGGGGAAAGGCAGGCAGAGAATTCCCTGCTAGCACCTTCTCTGTGCCTGGGAAGCAGAAGTGTTCACATTGCTTCGCAGAATCGCTTTTGTGCAGAAAACAGTAACACTTGTTCAGAACGAAAGAAAGCACAGAGCCCCAGATTTGCTGTTGTCCTGGAGAGCTTGCAGAGCACTGGGGAAAGGCAGGCAGAGAATTCCCTGCTAGCACTTTCTCTGTGCCTGTGAAGCAGAAGTGTTCACATTGCTTCGCAGACTCGCTTTTGTGCAGAACACACTAACACTTGTTCAGAACGAAAGAATGCACAGAGCCCCAGATTTTATGTTGTCCTGGAGAGCTTGCAGAGCACTGGGGAAAGGCAGGCAGAGAATTCCCTGCTAGCACCTTCTCTGTGCCTGGGAAGCAGAAGTGTTCACATTGCTTCGCAGAATCGCTTTTGTGCAGAAAACAGTAACACTTGTTCAGAACGAAAGGAAGCACAGAGCCCCAGATTTGCTGTTGTCCTGGAGAGCTTGCAGAGCACTGGGGAAAGGCAGGCAGAAAATTCCCTGCTAGCACCTTCTCTGTGCCTGTTCACACTGCTTCGCAGAATCGCTTTTGTGCAGAAAACACTAACACTTGTTCAGAACGAAAGGAAGCACAGAGCCCCAGATTTTATGTTGTCCTGGAGAGCTTGCAGAGCACTGGGGAAAGGCAGGCAGAGAATTCCCTGCTAGCACCTTCTCTGTGCCTGGGAAGCAGAAGTGTTCACATTGCTTCGCAGAATCGCTTTTGTGCAGAAAACAGTAACACTTGTTCAGAACGAAAGAAAGCACAGAGCCCCAGATTTGCTGTTGTCCTGGAGAGCTTGCAGAGCACTGGGGAAAGGCAGGCCGAGAATTCCCTGCTAGCACCTCCTCTGTGCCTGTTGACATTGCTTCGCAGACTCGCTTTTGTGCAGAACACACTAACACTTGTTCAGAACGAAAGAAAGCACAGAGCCCCAGATTTTATGTTGTCCTGGAGAGCTTGCAGAGCACTGGGGAAAGGCAGGCAGAGAATTCCCTGCTAGCACCTTCTCTGTGCCTGGGAAGCAGAAGTGTTCACATTGCTTCGCAGAATCGCTTTTGTGCAGAAAACAGTAACACTTGTTCAGAACGAAAGGAAGCACAGAGCCCCAGATTTTATGTTGTCCTGGAGAGCTTGCAGAGCACTGGGGAAAGGCAAGCAGAAAATTCCCTGCTAGCACCTTCTCTGTGCCTGTTCACACTGCTTCGCAGAATCGCTTTTGTGCAGAAAACACTAACACTTGTTCAGAACGAAAGGAAGCACAGAGCCCCAGATTTTATGTTGTCCTGGAGAGCTTGCAGAGCACTGGGGAAAGGCAGGCAGAGAATTCCCTGCTAGCACCTTCTCTGTGCCTGTTCACATTATTTCGCAGAATCGCTTTTGTGCAGAAAACAGTAACACTTGTTCAGAACGAAAGAAAGCACAGAGCCCCAGATTTACTGTTGTCCTGGAGAGGTTGCAGAGCACTGGGGAAAGGCAGGCAGAGAATTCCCTGCTAGCACCTTCTCTGTGCCTGTTCACATTGCTTCGCAGAATCGCTTTTGTGCAGAAAACACTAACACTTGTTCAGAACGAAAGAAAGCACAGAGCCCCAGATTTGCTGTTGTCCTGGAGAGCTTGCAGAGCACTGGGGAAAGGCAGGCAGAGAATTCCCTGCTAGCACCTTCTCTGTGCCTGGGAAGCAGAAGTGTTCACATTGCTTCGCAGAATCGCTTTTGTGCAGAAAACAGTAACACTTGTTCAGAACGAAAGAAAGCACAGAGCCCCAGATTTGCTGTTGTCCTGGAGAGCTTGCAGAGCACTGGGGAAAGGCAGGCAGAGAATTCCCTGCTAGCACTTTCTCTGTGCCTGTGAAGCAGAAGTGTTCACATTGCTTCGCAGACTCGCTTTTGTGCAGAACACACTAACACTTGTTCAGAACGAAAGAAAGCACAGAGCCCCGATTTACTGTTGTCCTGGAGAGCTTGCAGAGCACTGGGGAAAGGCAGGCAGAGAATTCCCTGCTAGCACCTTCTCTGTGCCTGTTCACACTGCTTCGTAGAATCGCTTTTGTGCAGAAAACAGTAACACTTGTTCAGAACGAAAGAAAGCACAGAGCCCCAGATTTTATGTTGTCCTGGAGAGCTTGCAGAGCACTGGGGAAAGGCAGGTAGAGAATTCCCTGCTAGCACCTTCTCTGTGCCTGGGAAGCAGAAGTGTTCACATTGCTTCGCAGAATCGCTTTTGTGCAGAAAACAGTAACACTTGTTCAGAACGAAAGAAAGCACAGAGCCCCAGATTTTATGTTGTCCTGGAGAGCTTGCAGAGCACTGGGGAAAGGCAGGCAGAGAATTCCCTGCTAGCACCTTCTCTGTGCCTGGGAAGCAGAAGTGTTCACATTGCTTCGCAGAATCGCTTTTGTGCAGAAAACAGTAACACTTATTCACAACGAAAGAAAGCACAGAGCCCCAGATTTGCTGTTGTCCTGGAGAGCTTGCAGAGCACTGGGGAAAGGCAGGTAGAGAATTCCCTGCTAGCACCTTCTCTGTGCCTGTTCACATTGCTTCGCAGAATCGCTTTTGTGCAGAAAACAGTAACACTTGTTCAGAACGAAAGAAAGCACAGAGCCCCAGATTTTATGTTGTCCTGGAGAGCTTGCAGAGCACTGGGGAAAGGCAGGCAGAGAATTCCCTGCTAGCACTTTCTCTGTGCCTGGGAAGCAGAAGTGTTCACATTGCTTCGCAGAATCGCTTTTGTGCAGAAAACAGTAACACTTGTTCAGAACGAAAGAAAGCACAGAGCCCCAGATTTGCTGTTGTCCTGGAGAGCTTGCAGAGCACTGGGGAAAGGCAGGCAGAGAATTCCCTGCTAGCACCTTCTCTGTGCCTGTGAAGCAGAAGTGTTCACATTGCTTCGCAGAATCGCTTTTGTGCAGAAAACAGTAACACTTGTTCAGAACGAAAGAAAGCACAGAGCCCCAGATTTTATGTTGTCCTGGAGAGCTTGCAGAGCACTGGGGAAAGGCAGGCAGAGAATTCCCTGTTAGCACCTTCTCTGTGCCTGGGAAGCAGAAGTGTTCACCTTGCTTCGCAGAATCGCTTTTGTGCAGAAAACACTAACACTTGTTCAGAACGAAAGGAAGCACAGAGCCCCAGATTTTATGTTGTCCTGGAGAGCTTGCAGAGCACTGGGGAAAGGCAAGCAGCAAATTCCCTACTAGCACCTTCTCTGTGCCTGTTCACATTGCTTCGCAGACTCGCTTTTGTGCAGAACACACTAACACTTGTTCAGAACGAAAGAAAGCACAGAGCCCCAGATTTTATGTTGTCCTGGAGAGCTTGCAGAGCACTGGGGAAAGGCAGGCAGAGAATTCCCTGCTAGCACCTTCTCTGTGCCTGTTCACATTGCTTCGCAGAATCGCTTTTGTGCAGAAAACACTAACACTTGTTCAGAACGAAAGGAAACACAGAGCCCCAGATTTGCTGTTGTCCTGGAGAGCTTGCAGAGCACTGGGGAAAGGCAGGCAGAGAATTCCCTGCTAGCACCTTCTCTGTGCCTGGGAAGCAGAAATGTTCACATTGCTTCGCAGAATCGCTTTTGTGCAGAAAACAGTAACACTTGTTCAGAATGAAAGAAAGCACAGAGCCCCAGATTTGCTGTTGTCCTGGAGAGGTTGCAGAGCACTGGGGAAAGGCAGGCAGAGAATTCCCTGCTAGCACTTTCTCTGTGCCTGTGAAGCAGAAGTGTTCACATTGCTTCGCAGACTCGCTTTTGTGCAGAACACACTAACACTTGTTCAGAACGAAAGGAAGCACAGAGCCCCAGATTTTATGTTGTCCTGGAGAGCTTGCAGAGCACTGGGGAAAGGCAAGCAGCAAATTCCCTACTAGCACCTTCTCTGTGCCTGTTCACATTGCTTCGCAGACTCGCTTTTGTGCAGAACACACTAACACTTGTTCAGAACGAAAGAAAGCACAGAGCCCCAGATTTTATGTTGTCCTGGAGAGCTTGCAGAGCACTGGGGAAAGGCAGGCAGAGAATTCCCTGCTAGCACCTTCTCTGTGCCTGTTCACATTGCTTCGCAGAATCGCTTTTGTGCAGAAAACACTAACACTTGTTCAGAACGAAAGGAAACACAGAGCCCCAGATTTGCTGTTGTCCTGGAGAGCTTGCAGAGCACTGGGGAAAGGCAGGCAGAGAATTCCCTGCTAGCACCTTCTCTGTGCCTGGGAAGCAGAAGTGTTCACATTGCTTCGCAGAATCGCTTTTGTGCAGAAAACAGTAACACTTGTTCAGAACGAAAGAAAGCACAGAGCCCCAGATTTGCTGTTGTCCTGGAGAGCTTGCAGAGCACTGGGGAAAGGCAGGCAGAGAATTCCCTGCTAGCACTTTCTCTGTGCCTGTGAAGCAGAAGTGTTCACATTGCTTCGCAGACTCGCTTTTGTGCAGAACACACTAACACTTGTTCAGAACGAAAGAAAGCACAGAGCCCCAGATTTACTGTTGTCCTGGAGAGCTTGCAGAGCACTGGGGAAAGGCAGGCAGAGAATTCCCTTGTAGCACCTTCTCTGTGCCTGTTCACATTGCTTCGCAGAATCGCTTTTGTGCAGAAAACACTAACACTTGTTCAGAACGAAAGGAAGCACAGAGCCCCAGATTTTATGTTGTCCTGGAGAGCTTGCAGAGCACTGGGGAAAGGCAGGTAGAGAATTCCCTGCTAGCACCTTCTCTGTGCCTGTTCACATTGCTTCGCAGAATCGCTTTTGTGCAGAAAACAGTAACACTTGTTCAGAACGAAAGAAAGCACAGAGCCCCAGATTTTATGTTGTCCTGGAGAGCTTGCAGAGCACTGGGGAAAGGCAGGCAGAGAATTCCCTGCTAGCACTTTCTCTGTGCCTGGGAAGCAGAAGTGTTCACATTGCTTCGCAGAATCGCTTTTGTGCAGAAAACAGTAACACTTGTTCAGAACGAAAGAAAGCACAGAGCCCCAGATTTGCTGTTGTCCTGGAGAGCTTGCAGAGCACTGGGGAAAGGCAGGCAGAGAATTCCCTGCTAGCACCTTCTCTGTGCCTGTGAAGCAGAAGTGTTCACATTGCTTCGCAGAATCGCTTTTGTGCAGAAAACAGTAACACTTGTTCAGAACGAAAGAAAGCACAGAGCCCCAGATTTTATGTTGTCCTGGAGAGCTTGCAGAGCACTGGGGAAAGGCAGGCAGAGAATTCCCTGTTAGCACCTTCTCTGTGCCTGGGAAGCAGAAGTGTTCACCTTGCTTCGCAGAATCGCTTTTGTGCAGAAAACACTAACACTTGTTCAGAACGAAAGGAAGCACAGAGCCCCAGATTTTATGTTGTCCTGGAGAGCTTGCAGAGCACTGGGGAAAGGCAAGCAGCAAATTCCCTACTAGCACCTTCTCTGTGCCTGTTCACATTGCTTCGCAGACTCGCTTTTGTGCAGAACACACTAACACTTGTTCAGAACGAAAGAAAGCACAGAGCCCCAGATTTTATGTTGTCCTGGAGAGCTTGCAGAGCACTGGGGAAAGGCAGGCAGAGAATTCCCTGCTAGCACCTTCTCTGTGCCTGTTCACATTGCTTCGCAGAATCGCTTTTGTGCAGAAAACACTAACACTTGTTCAGAACGAAAGGAAACACAGAGCCCCAGATTTGCTGTTGTCCTGGAGAGCTTGCAGAGCACTGGGGAAAGGCAGGCAGAGAATTCCCTGCTAGCACCTTCTCTGTGCCTGGGAAGCAGAAATGTTCACATTGCTTCGCAGAATCGCTTTTGTGCAGAAAACAGTAACACTTGTTCAGAACGAAAGAAAGCACAGAGCCCCAGATTTGCTGTTGTCCTGGAGAGCTTGCAGAGCACTGGGGAAAGGCAGGCAGAGAATTCCCTGCTAGCACTTTCTCTGTGCCTGGGAAGCAGAAGTGTTCACATTGCTTCGCAGACTCGCTTTTGTGCAGAACACACTAACACTTGTTCAGAACGAAAGGAAGCACAGAGCCCCAGATTTTATGTTGTCCTGGAGAGCTTGCAGAGCACTGGGGAAAGGCAAGCAGCAAATTCCCTACTAGCACCTTCTCTGTGCCTGTTCACATTGCTTCGCAGACTCGCTTTTGTGCAGAACACACTAACACTTGTTCAGAACGAAAGAAAGCACAGAGCCCCAGATTTTATGTTGTCCTGGAGAGCTTGCAGAGCACTGGGGAAAGGCAGGCAGAGAATTCCCTGCTAGCACCTTCTCTGTGCCTGTTCACATTGCTTCGCAGAATCGCTTTTGTGCAGAAAACACTAACACTTGTTCAGAACGAAAGGAAACACAGAGCCCCAGATTTGCTGTTGTCCTGGAGAGCTTGCAGAGCACTGGGGAAAGGCAGGCAGAGAATTCCCTGCTAGCACCTTCTCTGTGCCTGGGAAGCAGAAGTGTTCACATTGCTTCGCAGAATCGCTTTTGTGCAGAAAACAGTAACACTTGTTCAGAACGAAAGAAAGCACAGAGCCCCAGATTTGCTGTTGTCCTGGAGAGCTTGCAGAGCACTGGGGAAAGGCAGGCAGAGAATTCCCTGCTAGCACTTTCTCTGTGCCTGTGAAGCAGAAGTGTTCACATTGCTTCGCAGACTCGCTTTTGTGCAGAACACACTAACACTTGTTCAGAACGAAAGAAAGCACAGAGCCCCAGATTTACTGTTGTCCTGGAGAGCTTGCAGAGCACTGGGGAAAGGCAGGCAGAGAATTCCCTTGTAGCACCTTCTCTGTGCCTGTTCACATTGCTTCGCAGAATCGCTTTTGTGCAGAAAACACTAACACTTGTTCAGAACGAAAGAAAGCACAGAGCCCCAGATTTGCAGTTGTCCTGGAGAGCTTGCAGAGCACTGGGGAAAGGCAGGCCGAGAATTCCCTGCTAGCACCTCCTCTGTGCCTGTTGACATTGCTTCGCAGACTCGCTTTTGTGCAGAACACACTAACACTTGTTCAGAACGAAAGAAAGCACAGAGCCCCAGATTTTATGTTGTCCTGGAGAGCTTGCAGAGCACTGGGGAAAGGCAGGCAGAGAATTCCCTGCTAGCACCTTCTCTGTGCCTGGGAAGCAGAAGTGTTCACATTGCTTCGCAGAATCGCTTTTGTGCAGAAAACAGTAACACTTGTTCAGAACGAAAGAAAGCACAGAGCCCCAGATTTGCTGTTGTCCTGGAGAGCTTGCAGAGCACTGGGGAAAGGCAGGCAGAAAATTCCCTGCTAGCACCTTCTCTGTGCCTGTTCACACTGCTTCGCAGAATCGCTTTTGTGCAGAAAACACTAACACTTGTTCAGAACGAAAGGAAGCACAGAGCCCCAGATTTTATGTTGTCCTGGAGAGCTTGCAGAGCACTGGGGAAAGGCAGGCAGAGAATTCCCTGCTAGCACCTTCTCTGTGCCTGGGAAGCAGAAGTGTTCACATTGCTTCGCAGAATCGCTTTTGTGCAGAAAACAGTAACACTTGTTCAGAACGAAAGGAAGCACAGAGCCCCAGATTTTATGTTGTCCTGGAGAGCTTGCAGAGCACTGGGGAAAGGCAAGCAGAAAATTCCCTGCTAGCACCTTCTCTGTGCCTGTTCACACTGCTTCGCAGAATCGCTTTTGTGCAGAAAACACTAACACTTGTTCAGAACGAAAGGAAGCACAGAGCCCCAGATTTTATGTTGTCCTGGAGAGCTTGCAGAGCACTGGGGAAAGGCAGGCAGAGAATTCCCTGCTAGCACCTTCTCTGTGCCTGTTCACATTATTTCGCAGAATCGCTTTTGTGCAGAAAACAGTAACACTTGTTCAGAACGAAAGAAAGCACAGAGCCCCAGATTTACTGTTGTCCTGGAGAGGTTGCAGAGCACTGGGGAAAGGCAGGCAGAGAATTCCCTGCTAGCACCTTCTCTGTGCCTGTTCACATTG
Organism: Strix uralensis; assembly: GCF_047716275.1. NCBI lineage: Eukaryota > Metazoa > Chordata > Aves > Strigiformes > Strigidae > Strix > Strix uralensis. The sequence continues at coordinate 62,432,791 of NC_133976.1, forward strand.
CTTCGCAGAATCGCTTTTGTGCAGAAAACACTAACACTTGTTCAGAACGAAAGAAAGCACAGAGCCCCAGATTTGCTGTTGTCCTGGAGAGCTTGCAGAGCACTGGGGAAAGGCAGGCAGAGAATTCCCTGCTAGCACCTTCTCTGTGCCTGGGAAGCAGAAGTGTTCACATTGCTTCGCAGAATCGCTTTTGTGCAGAAAACAGTAACACTTGTTCAGAACGAAAGAAAGCACAGAGCCCCAGATTTGCTGTTGTCCTGGAGAGCTTGCAGAGCACTGGGGAAAGGCAGGCAGAGAATTCCCTGCTAGCACTTTCTCTGTGCCTGTGAAGCAGAAGTGTTCACATTGCTTCGCAGACTCGCTTTTGTGCAGAACACACTAACACTTGTTCAGAACGATAGAAAGCACAGAGCCCCAGATTTTATGTTGTCCTGGAGAGCTTGCAGAGCACTGGGGAAAGGCAGGCAGAGAATTCCCTTGTAGCACCTTCTCTGTGCCTGTTCACATTGCTTCGCAGAATCGCTTTTGTGCAGAAAACACTAACACTTGTTCAGAACGAAAGAAAGCACAGAGCCCCAGATTTTATGTTGTCCTGGAGAGCTTGCAGAGCACTGGGGAAAGGCAGGCAGAGAATTCCCTGCTAGCACCTTCTCTGTGCCTGGGAAGCAGATGTGTTCACATGGCTTCGCAGAATCGCTTTTGTGCAGAAAACAGTAACACTTGTTCAGAACGAAAGAAAGCACAGAGCCCCAGATTTGCTGTTGTCCTGGAGAGCTTGCAGAGCACTGGGGAAAGGCAGGCCGAGAATTCCCTGCTAGCACCTCCTCTGTGCCTGTTGACATTGCTTCGCAGACTCGCTTTTGTGCAGAACACACTAACACTTGTTCAGAACGAAAGAAAGCACAGAGCCCCAGATTTTATGTTGTCCTGGAGAGCTTGCAGAGCACTGGGGAAAGGCAGGCAGAGAATTCCCTGCTAGCACCTTCTCTGTGCCTGGGAAGCAGAAGTGTTCACATTGCTTCGCAGAATCGCTTTTGTGCAGAAAACAGTAAAACTTGTTCAGAACGAAAGGAAGCACAGAGCCCCAGATTTTATGTTGTCCTGGAGAGCTTGCAGAGCACTGGGGAAAGGCAAGCAGAAAATTCCCTGCTAGCACCTTCTCTGTGCCTGTTCACACTGCTTCGCAGAATCGCTTTTGTGCAGAAAACACTAACACTTGTTCAGAACGAAAGGAAGCACAGAGCCCCAGATTTGCTGTTGTCCTGGAGAGCTTGCAGAGCACTGGGGAAAGGCAGGCAGAGAATTCCCTGCTAGCACCTTCGCTGTGCCTGTTCACATTATTTCGCAGAATCGCTTTTGTGCAGAAAACATTAACACTTTTTCAGAACGAAAGAAAGCACAGAGCCCCAGATTTACTGTTGTCCTGGAGAGGTTGCAGAGCACTGGGGAAAGGCAGGCAGAGAATTCCCTGCTAGCACCTTCTCTGTGCCTGTTCACATTGCTTCGCAGACTCGCTTTTGTGCAGAACACACTAACACTTGTTCAGAACGAAAGAAAGCACAGAGCCCCAGATTTTATGTTGTCCTGGAGAGCTTGCAGAGCACTGGGGAAAGGCAGGCAGAGAATTCCCTGCTAGCACCTTCTCTGTGCCTGTTCACACTGCTTCGCAGAATCGCTTTTGTGCAGAACACAGTAACACTTTTTCAGAAAGAAAGGAAGCACAGAGCCTCAGATTTTATGTTATCCTGGAGAGGTTGCAGAGCACTGGGGAAAGGCAGGCAGAGAATTCCCTGCTAGCACCTTCTCTGTGCCTGGGAAGCAGAAGGGTTCACATTGCTTCGCAGAATCGCTTTTGTGCAGAAAACAGTAACACTTGTTCAGAACGAAAGAAAGCACAGAGCCCCAGATTTACTGTTGTCCTGGAGAGCTTGCAGAGCACTGGGGAAAGGCAGGCAGAGAATTCCCTGCTAGCACCTTCTCTGTGCCTGTTCACATTGCTTCGCAGAATCGCTTTTGTGCAGAAAACAGTAACACTTGTTCAGAACGAAAGGAAGCACAGAGCCCCAGATTTGCTGTTGTGTTGGAGAGGCTGCAGAGCACAGGGGAAAAGCAGGCCGAGAATTCCCTGCTAGCACCTTCTCTGTGCCTGGGAAGCAGAAGTGTTCACATTGCTTCGCAGAATCGCTTTTGTGCAGAAAACAGTAACACTTGTTCAGAACGAAAGAAAGCACAGAGCCCCAGATTTTATGTTGTCCTGGAGAGCTTGCAGAGCACTGGGGAAAGGCAGGCAGAGAATTCCCTGCTAGCACCTTCTCTGTGCCTGTTCACACTGCTTCGCAGAATCGCTTTTGTGCAGAAAACACTAACACTTGTTCAGAACGAAAGAAAGCACAGAGCCCCAGATTTTATGTTGTCCTGGAGAGGTTGCAGAGCACTGGGGAAAGGCAGGCAGAGAATTCCCTGCTAGCACCTTCTCTGTGCCTGTTCACATTGCTTCGCAGAATCGCTTTTGTGCAGAAAACACTAACACTTGTTCAGAACGAAAGAAAGCACAGAGCCCCAGATTTTATGTTGTCCTGGAGAGCTTGCAGAGCACTGGGGAAAGGCAGGCAGAGAATTCCCTGCTAGCACCTTCTCTGTGCCTGTTCACATTGCTTCGCAGAATCGCTTTTGTGCAGAAAACACTAACACTTGTTCAGAACGAAAGAAAACACAGAGCCCCAGATTTGCTGTTGTCCTGGAGAGCTTGCAGAGCACTGGGGAAAGGCAGGCAGAGAATTCCCTGCTAGCACCTTCTCTGTGCCTGTTCACATTGATTCGCAGAATCGCTTTTGTGCAGAAAACACTAACACATGTTCAGAACGAAAGAAAGCACAGAGCCCCAGATTTTATGTTGTCCTGGAGAGCTTGCAGAGCACTGGGGAAAGGCAGGCAGAGAATTCCCTGCTAGCACCTTCTCTGTGCTTGTTCACATTGCTTCGCATAATCGCTTTTGTGCAGAAAACACTAACACTTGTTCAGAACGAAAGGAAACACAGAGCCCCAGATTTGCTGTTGTCCTGGAGAGCTTGCAGAGCACTGGGGAAAGGCAGGCAGAGAATTCCCTGCTAGCACCTTCTCTGTGCCTGGGAAGCAGAAATGTTCACATTGCTTCGCAGAATCGCTTTTGTGCAGAAAACAGTAACACTTGTTCAGAACGAAAGGAAGCACAGAGCCCCAGATTTTATGTTGTCCTGGAGAGCTTGCAGAGCACTGGGGAAAGGCAGGCAGAGAATTCCCTGCTAGCACCTTCTCTGTGCCTGTTCACATTGCTTCGCAGAATCGCTTTTGTGAAGAAAACAGTAACACTTGTTCAGAACGAAAGAAAGCACAGAGTCCCAGATTTGCTGTTGTCCTGGAGAGCTTGCAGAGCACTGGGGAAAGGCAGGCAGAGAATTCCCTTGTAGCACCTTCTCTGTGCCTGTTCACATTGCTTCGCAGAATCGCTTTTGTGCAGAAAACACTAACACTTGTTCAGAACGAAAGGAAGCACAGAGCCCCAGATTTGCTGTTGTCCTGGAGAGCTTGCAGAGCACTGGGGAAAGGCAGGCAGAGAATTCCCTGCTAGCACCTTCTCTGTGCCTGTGAAGCAGAAGTGTTCACATTGCTTCGCAGAATCGCTTTTGTGCAGAAAACAGTAACACTTGTTCAGAACGAAAGAAAGCACAGAGCCCCAGATTTTATGTTGTCCTGGAGAGCTTGCAGAGCACTGGGGAAAGGCAGGCAGAGAATTCCCTGTTAGCACCTTCTCTGTGCCTGGGAAGCAGAAGTGTTCACCTTGCTTCGCAGAATTGCTTTTGTGCAGAAAACACTAACACTTGTTCAGAACGAAAGAAAGCACAGAGCCCCAGATTTACTGTTGTCCTGGAGAGCTTGCAGAGCACTGGGGAAAGGCAGGCAGAGAATTCCCTGCTAGCACCTTCGCTGTGCCTGTTCACATTGCTTCGCAGAATCGCTTTTGTGCAGAAAACAGTAACACTTGTTCAGAACGAAAGGAAGCACAGAGCCCCAGATTTGCTGTTGTGTTGGAGAGGCTGCAGAGCACAGGGGAAAAGCAGGCCGAGAATTCCCTGCTAGCACCTTCTCTGTGCCTGGGAAGCAGAAGTGTTCACATTGCTTCGCAGAATCGCTTTTGTGCAGAAAACAGTAACACTTGTTCAGAACGAAAGAAAGCACAGAGCCCCAGATTTTATGTTGTCCTGGAGAGCTTGCAGAGCACTGGGGAAAGGCAGGCAGAGAATTCCCTGCTAGCACCTTCTCTGTGCCTGTTCACACTGCTTCGCAGAATCGCTTTTGTGCAGAAAACACTAACACTTGTTCAGAACGAAAGAAAGCACAGAGCCCCAGATTTTATGTTGTCCTGGAGAGGTTGCAGAGCACTGGGGAAAGGCAGGCAGAGAATTCCCTGCTAGCACCTTCTCTGTGCCTGTTCACATTGCTTCGCAGAATCGCTTTTGTGCAGAAAACAGTAACACTTGTTCAGAACGAAAGGAAGCACAGAGCCCCAGATTTTATGTTGTCCTGGAGAGCTTGCAGAGCACTGGGGAAAGGCAGGCAGAGAATTCCCTGCTAGCACCTTCTCTGTGCCTGTTCACATTGCTTCGCAGAATCGCTTTTGTGAAGAAAACAGTAACACTTGTTCAGAACGAAAGAAAGCACAGAGTCCCAGATTTGCTGTTGTCCTGGAGAGCTTGCAGAGCACTGGGGAAAGGCAGGCAGAGAATTCCCTTGTAGCACCTTCTCTGTGCCTGTTCACATTGCTTCGCAGAATCGCTTTTGTGCAGAAAACACTAACACTTGTTCAGAACGAAAGGAAGCACAGAGCCCCAGATTTGCTGTTGTCCTGGAGAGCTTGCAGAGCACTGGGGAAAGGCAGGCAGAGAATTCCCTGCTAGCACCTTCTCTGTGCCTGTGAAGCAGAAGTGTTCACATTGGTTCGCAGAATCGCTTTTGTGCAGAAAACAGTAACACTTGTTCAGAACGAAAGAAAGCACAGAGCCCCAGATTTTATGTTGTCCTGGAGAGCTTGCAGAGCACTGGGGAAAGGCAGGCAGAGAATTCCCTGCTAGCACCTTCTCTGTGCCTGGGAAGCAGAAGTGTTCACATTGCTTCGCAGAATCGCTTTTGTGCAGAAAACAGTAACACTTGTTCAGAACGAAAGAAAGCACAGAGCCCCAGATTTGCTGTTGTCCTGGAGAGCTTGCAGAGCACTGGGGAAAGGCAGGCAGAGAATTCCCTGCTAGCACTTTCTCTGTGCCTGTGAAGCAGAAGTGTTCACATTGCTTCGCAGACTCGCTTTTGTGCAGAACACACTAACACTTGTTCAGAACGAAAGAAAGCACAGAGACCCAGATTTTATGTTGTCCTGGAGAGGTTGCAGAGCACTGGGGAAAGGCAGGCAGAGAATTCCCTGCTAGCACCTTCTCTGTGCCTGTTCACATTGCTTCGCAGAATCGCTTTTGTGCAGAAAACACTAACACTTGTTCAGAACGAAAGAAAGCACAGAGCCCCAGATTTGCTGTTGTCCTGGAGAGCTTGCAGAGCACTGGGGAAAGGCAGGCAGAGAATTCCCTGCTAGCACCTTCTCTGTGCCTGTTCACATTGCTTCGCAGAATCGCTTTTGTGCAGAAAACACTAACACTTGTTCAGAACGAAAGAAAACACAGAGCCCCAGATTTGCTGTTGTCCTGGAGAGCTTGCAGAGCACTGGGGAAAGGCAGGCAGAGAATTCCCTGCTAGCACCTTCTCTGTGCCTGTTCACATTGATTCGCAGAATCGCTTTTGTGCAGAAAACACTAACACATGTTCAGAACGAAAGAAAGCACAGAGCCCCAGATTTTATGTTGTCCTGGAGAGCTTGCAGAGCACTGGGGAAAGGCAGGCAGAGAATTCCCTGCTAGCACCTTCTCTGTGCTTGTTCACATTGCTTCGCATAATCGCTTTTGTGCAGAAAACACTAACACTTGTTCAGAACGAAAGGAAACACAGAGCCCCAGATTTGCTGTTGTCCTGGAGAGCTTGCAGAGCACTGGGGAAAGGCAGGCAGAGAATTCCCTGCTAGCACCTTCTCTGTGCCTGGGAAGCAGAAATGTTCACATTGCTTCGCAGAATCGCTTTTGTGCAGAAAACAGTAACACTTGTTCAGAACGAAAGGAAGCACAGAGCCCCAGATTTTATGTTGTCCTGGAGAGCTTGCAGAGCACTGGGGAAAGGCAGGCAGAGAATTCCCTGCTAGCACCTTCTCTGTGCCTGTTCACATTGCTTCGCAGAATCGCTTTTGTGAAGAAAACAGTAACACTTGTTCAGAACGAAAGAAAGCACAGAGTCCCAGATTTGCTGTTGTCCTGGAGAGCTTGCAGAGCACTGGGGAAAGGCAGGCAGAGAATTCCCTTGTAGCACCTTCTCTGTGCCTGTTCACATTGCTTCGCAGAATCGCTTTTGTGCAGAAAACACTAACACTTGTTCAGAACGAAAGGAAGCACAGAGCCCCAGATTTGCTGTTGTCCTGGAGAGCTTGCAGAGCACTGGGGAAAGGCAGGCAGAGAATTCCCTGCTAGCACCTTCTCTGTGCCTGTGAAGCAGAAGTGTTCACATTGCTTCGCAGAATCGCTTTTGTGCAGAAAACAGTAACACTTGTTCAGAACGAAAGAAAGCACAGAGCCCCAGATTTTATGTTGTCCTGGAGAGCTTGCAGAGCACTGGGGAAAGGCAGGCAGAGAATTCCCTGTTAGCACCTTCTCTGTGCCTGGGAAGCAGAAGTGTTCACCTTGCTTCGCAGAATTGCTTTTGTGCAGAAAACACTAACACTTGTTCAGAACGAAAGAAAGCACAGAGCCCCAGATTTACTGTTGTCCTGGAGAGCTTGCAGAGCACTGGGGAAAGGCAGGCAGAGAATTCCCTGCTAGCACCTTCGCTGTGCCTGTTCACATTGCTTCGCAGAATCGCTTTTGTGCAGAAAACAGTAACACTTGTTCAGAACGAAAGGAAGCACAGAGCCCCAGATTTGCTGTTGTGTTGGAGAGGCTGCAGAGCACAGGGGAAAAGCAGGCCGAGAATTCCCTGCTAGCACCTTCTCTGTGCCTGGGAAGCAGAAGTGTTCACATTGCTTCGCAGAATCGCTTTTGTGCAGAAAACAGTAACACTTGTTCAGAACGAAAGAAAGCACAGAGCCCCAGATTTTATGTTGTCCTGGAGAGCTTGCAGAGCACTGGGGAAAGGCAGGCAGAGAATTCACTGCTAGCACCTTCTCTGTGCCTGTTCACACTGCTTCGCAGAATCGCTTTTGTGCAGAAAACACTAACACTTGTTCAGAACGAAAGAAAGCACAGAGCCCCAGATTTTATGTTGTCCTGGAGAGGTTGCAGAGCACTGGGGAAAGGCAGGCAGAGAATTCCCTGCTAGCACCTTCTCTGTGCCTGTTCACATTGCTTCGCAGAATCGCTTTTGTGCAGAAAACAGTAACACTTGTTCAGAACGAAAGGAAGCACAGAGCCCCAGATTTTATGTTGTCCTGGAGAGCTTGCAGAGCACTGGGGAAAGGCAGGCAGAGAATTCCCTGCTAGCACCTTCTCTGTGCCTGTTCACATTGCTTCGCAGAATCGCTTTTGTGCAGAAAACACTAACACTTGTTCAGAACGAAAGAAAACACAGAGCCCCAGATTTGCTGTTGTCCTGGAGAGCTTGCAGAGCACTGGGGAAAGGCAGGCAGAGAATTCCCTGCTAGCACCTTCTCTGTGCCTGTTCACATTGATTCGCAGAATCGCTTTTGTGCAGAAAACACTAACACATGTTCAGAACGAAAGAAAGCACAGAGCCCCAGATTTTATGTTGTCCTGGAGAGCTTGCAGAGCACTGGGGAAAGGCAGGCAGAGAATTCCCTGCTAGCACCTTCTCTGTGCTTGTTCACATTGCTTCGCATAATCGCTTTTGTGCAGAAAACACTAACACTTGTTCAGAACGAAAGGAAACACAGAGCCCCAGATTTGCTGTTGTCCTGGAGAGCTTGCAGAGCACTGGGGAAAGGCAGGCAGAGAATTCCCTGCTAGCACCTTCTCTGTGCCTGGGAAGCAGAAATGTTCACATTGCTTCGCAGAATCGCTTTTGTGCAGAAAACAGTAACACTTGTTCAGAACGAAAGGAAGCACAGAGCCCCAGATTTTATGTTGTCCTGGAGAGCTTGCAGAGCACTGGGGAAAGGCAGGCAGAGAATTCCCTGCTAGCACCTTCTCTGTGCCTGTTCACATTGCTTCGCAGAATCGCTTTTGTGAAGAAAACAGTAACACTTGTTCAGAACGAAAGAAAGCACAGAGTCCCAGATTTGCTGTTGTCCTGGAGAGCTTGCAGAGCACTGGGGAAAGGCAGGCAGAGAATTCCCTTGTAGCACCTTCTCTGTGCCTGTTCACATTGCTTCGCAGAATCGCTTTTGTGCAGAAAACACTAACACTTGTTCAGAACGAAAGGAAGCACAGAGCCCCAGATTTGCTGTTGTCCTGGAGAGCTTGCAGAGCACTGGGGAAAGGCAGGCAGAGAATTCCCTGCTAGCACCTTCTCTGTGCCTGTGAAGCAGAAGTGTTCACATTGGTTCGCAGAATCGCTTTTGTGCAGAAAACAGTAACACTTGTTCAGAACGAAAGAAAGCACAGAGCCCCAGATTTTATGTTGTCCTGGAGAGCTTGCAGAGCACTGGGGAAAGGCAGGCAGAGAATTCCCTGTTAGCACCTTCTCTGTGCCTGGGAAGCAGAAGTGTTCACCTTGCTTCGCAGAATTGCTTTTGTGCAGAAAACACTAACACTTGTTCAGAACGAAAGGAAGCACAGAGCCCCAGATTTTATGTTGTCCTGGAGAGCTTGCAGAGCACTGGGGAAAGGCAAGCAGCAAATTCCCTACTAGCACCTTCTCTGTGCCTGTTCACATTGCTTCGCAGACTCGCTTTTGTGCAGAACACACTAACACTTGTTCAGAACGAAAGAAAGCACAGAGCCCCAGATTTTATGTTGTCCTGGAGAGCTTGCAGAGCACTGGGGAAAGGCAGGCAGAGAATTCCCTGCTAGCACCTTCTCTGTGCCTGTTCACATTGCTTCGCAGAATCGCTTTTGTGCAGAAAACACTAACACTTGTTCAGAACGAAAGGAAACACAGAGCCCCAGATTTGCTGTTGTCCTGGAGAGCTTGCAGAGCACTGGGGAAAGGCAGGCAGAGAATTCCCTGCTAGCACCTTCTCTGTGCCTGGGAAGCAGAAGTGTTCACATTGCTTCGCAGAATCGCTTTTGTGCAGAAAACAGTAACACTTGTTCAGAACGAAAGAAAGCACAGAGCCCCAGATTTGCTGTTGTCCTGGAGAGCTTGCAGAGCACTGGGGAAAGGCAGGCAGAGAATTCCCTGCTAGCACTTTCTCTGTGCCTGTGAAGCAGAAGTGTTCACATTGCTTCGCAGACTCGCTTTTGTGCAGAACACACTAACACTTGTTCAGAACGAAAGAAAGCACAGAGACCCAGATTTTATGTTGTCCTGGAGAGCTTGCAGAGCACTGGGGAAAGGCAGGCAGAGAATTCCCTTGTAGCACCTTCTCTGTGCCTGTTCACATTGCTTCGCAGAATCGCTTTTGTGCAGAAAACACTAACACTTGTTCAGAACGAAAGAAAGCACAGAGCCCCAGATTTTATGTTGTCCTGGAGAGCTTGCAGAGCACTGGGGAAAGGCAGGCAGAGAATTCCCTGCTAGCACCTTCTCTGTGCCTGGGAAGCAGATGTGTTCACATGGCTTCGCAGAATCGCTTTTGTGCAGAAAACACTAACACTTGTTCAGAACGAAAGAAAGCACAGAGCCCCAGATTTGCAGTTGTCCTGGAGAGCTTGCAGAGCACTGGGGAAAGGCAGGCCGAGAATTCCCTGCTAGCACCTCCTCTGTGCCTGTTGACATTGCTTCGCAGACTCGCTTTTGTGCAGAACACACTAACACTTGTTCAGAACGAAAGAAAGCACAGAGCCCCAGATTTTATGTTGTCCTGGAGAGCTTGCAGAGCACTGGGGAAAGGCAGGCAGAGAATTCCCTGCTAGCACCTTCTCTGTGCCTGGGAAGCACAAGTGTTCACATTGCTTCGCAGAATCGCTTTTGTGCAGAAAACAGTAACACTTGTTCAGAACGAAAGGAAGCACAGAGCCCCAGATTTTATGTTGTCCTGGAGAGCTTGCAGAGCACTGGGGAAAGGCAAGCAGAAAATTCCCTGCTAGCACCTTCTCTGTGCCTGTTCACACTGCTTCGCAGAATCGCTTTTGTGCAGAAAACACTAACACTTGTTCAGAACGAAAGGAAGCACAGAGCCCCAGATTTTATGTTGTCCTGGAGAGCTTGCAGAGCACTGGGGAAAGGCAGGCAGAGAATTCCCTGCTAGCACCTTCGCTGTGCCTGTTCACATTATTTCGCAGAATCGCTTTTGTGCAGAAAACAGTAACACTTGTTCAGAACGAAAGAAAGCACAGAGCCCCAGATTTACTGTTGTCCTGGAGAGGTTGCAGAGCACTGGGGAAAGGCAGGCAGAGAATTCCCTGCTAGCACCTTCTCTGTGCCTGTTCACATTGCTTCGCAGAATCGCTTTTGTGCAGAAAACACTAACACTTGTTCAGAACGAAAGGAAACACAGAGCCCCAGATTTGCTGTTGTCCTGGAGAGCTTGCAGAGCACTGGGGAAAGGCAGGCAGAGAATTCCCTGCTAGCACCTTCTCTGTGCCTGGGAAGCAGAAGTGTTCACATTGCTTCGCAGAATCGCTTTTGTGCAGAAAACAGTAACACTTGTTCAGAACGAAAGAAAGCACAGAGCCCCAGATTTGCTGTTGTCCTGGAGAGCTTGCAGAGCACTGGGGAAAGGCAGGCAGAGAATTCCCTGCTAGCACCTCCTCTGTGCCTGTTGACATTGCTTCGCAGACTCGCTTTTGTGCAGAACACACTAACACTTGTTCAGAACGAAAGAAAGCACAGAGCCCCAGATTTTATGTTGTCCTGGAGAGCTTGCAGAGCACTGGGGAAAGGCAGGCAGAGAATTCCCTGCTAGCACCTTCTCTGTGCCTGGGATGCAGAAGTGTTCACATTGCTTCGCAGAATCGCTTTTGTGCAGAAAACACTAACACTTGTTCAGAACGAAAGGAAGCACAGAGCCCCAGATTTTATGTTGTCCTGGAGAGCTTGCAGAGCACTGGGGAAAGGCAAGCAGAAAATTCCCTGCTAGCACCTTCTCTGTGCCTGTTCACACTGCTTCGCAGAATCGCTTTTGTGCAGAAAACACTAACACTTGTTCAGAACGAAAGGAAGCACAGAGCCCCAGATTTTATGTTGTCCTGGAGAGCTTGCAGAGCACTGGGGAAAGGCAGGCAGAGAATTCCCTGCTAGCACCTTCTCTGTGCCTGTTCACATTATTTCGCAGAATCGCTTTTGTGCAGAAAACAGTAACACTTGTTCAGAACGAAAGAGAGCACAGAGCCCCAGATTTACTGTTGTCCTGGAGAGGTTGCAGAGCACTGGGGAAAGGCAGGCAGAGAATTCCCTGCTAGCACCTTCTCTGTGCCTGTTCACATTGCTTCGCAGAATCGCTTTTGTGCAGAAAACACTAACACTTGTTCAGAACGAAAGAAAGCACAGAGCCCCAGATTTGCTGTTGTCCTGGAGAGCTTGCAGAGCACTGGGGAAAGGCAGGCAGAGAATTCCCTGCTAGCACCTTCTCTGTGCCTGGGAAGCAGAAGTGTTCACATTGCTTCGCAGAATCGCTTTTGTGCAGAAAACAGTAACACTTGTTCAGAACGAAAGAAAGCACAGAGCCCCAGATTTTATGTTGTCCTGGAGAGCTTGCAGAGCACTGGGGAAAGGCAGGCAGAGAATTCCCTATTAGCACCTTCTCTGTGCCTGGGAAGCAGAAGTGTTCACCTTGCTTCGCAGAATTGCTTTTGTGCAGAAAACACTAACACTTGTTCAGAACGAAAGGAAGCACAGAGCCCCAGATTTTATGTTGTCCTGGAGAGCTTGCAGAGCACTGGGGAAAGGCAAGCAGCAAATTCCCTACTAGCACCTTCTCTGTGCCTGTTCACATTGCTTCGCAGACTCGCTTTTGTGCAGAACACACTAACACTTGTTCAGAACGAAAGAAAGCACAGAGCCCCAGATTTTATGTTGTCCTGGAGAGCTTGCAGAGCACTGGGGAAAGGCAGGCAGAGAATTCCCTGCTAGCACCTTCTCTGTGCCTGTTCACATTGCTTCGCAGAATCGCTTTTGTGCAGAAAACACTAACACTTGTTCAGAACGAAAGGAAACACAGAGCCCCAGATTTGCTGTTGTCCTGGAGAGCTTGCAGAGCACTGGGGAAAGGCAGGCAGAGAATTCCCTGCTAGCACCTTCTCTGTGCCTGGGAAGCAGAAGTGTTCACATTGCTTCGCAGAATCGCTTTTGTGCAGAAAACAGTAACACTTGTTCAGAACGAAAGAAAGCACAGAGCCCCAGATTTGCTGTTGTCCTGGAGAGCTTGCAGAGCACTGGGGAAAGGCAGGCAGAGAATTCCCTGCTAGCACTTTCTCTGTGCCTGTGAAGCAGAAGTGTTCACATTGCTTCGCAGACTCGCTTTTGTGCAGAACACACTAACACTTGTTCAGAACGAAAGAAAGCACAGAGCCCCAGATTTTATGTTGTCCTGGAGAGCTTGCAGAGCACTGGGGAAAGGCAGGCAGAGAATTCCCTTGTAGCACCTTCTCTGTGCCTGTTCACATTGCTTCGCAGAATCGCTTTTGTGCAGAAAACACTAACACTTGTTCAGAACGAAAGAAAGCACAGAGCCCCAGATTTTATGTTGTCCTGGAGAGCTTGCAGAGCACTGGGGAAAGGCAGGCAGAGAATTCCCTGCTAGCACCTTCTCTGTGCCTGGGAAGCAGATGTGTTCACATGGCTTCGCAGAATCGCTTTTGTGCAGAAAACACTAACACTTGTTCAGAACGAAAGAAAGCACAGAGCCCCAGATTTGCAGTTGTCCTGGAGAGCTTGCAGAGCACTGGGGAAAGGCAGGCCGAGAATTCCCTGCTAGCACCTCCTCTGTGCCTGTTGACATTGCTTCGCAGACTCGCTTTTGTGCAGAACACACTAACACTTGTTCAGAACGAAAGAAAGCACAGAGCCCCAGATTTTATGTTGTCCTGGAGAGCTTGCAGAGCACTGGGGAAAGGCAGGCAGAGAATTCCCTGCTAGCACCTTCTCTGTGCCTGGGAAGCAGAAGTGTTCACATTGCTTCGCAGAATCGCTTTTGTGCAGAAAACAGTAACACTTGTTCAGAACGAAAGGAAGCACAGAGCCCCAGATTTTATGTTGTCCTGGAGAGCTTGCAGAGCACTGGGGAAAGGCAAGCAGAAAATTCCCTGCTAGCACCTTCTCTGTGCCTGTTCACACTGCTTCGCAGAATCGCTTTTGTGCAGAAAACACTAACACTTGTTCAGAACGAAAGGAAGCACAGAGCCCCAGATTTTATGTTGTCCTGGAGAGCTTGCAGAGCACTGGGGAAAGGCAGGCAGAGAATTCCCTGCTAGCACCTTCTCTGTGCCTGTTCACATTGCTTCGCAGAATCGCTTTTGTGCAGAAAACACTAACACTTGTTCAGAACGAAAGGAAACACAGAGCCCCAGATTTGCTGTTGTCCTGGAGAGCTTGCAGAGCACTGGGGAAAGGCAGGCAGAGAATTCCCTGCTAGCACCTTCTCTGTGCCTGGGAAGCAGAAGTGTTCACATTGCTTCGCAGAATCGCTTTTGTGCAGAAAACAGTAACACTTGTTCAGAACGAAAGAAAGCACAGAGCCCCAGATTTTATGTTGTCCTGGAGAGCTTGCAGAGCACTGGGGAAAGGCAGGCAGAGAATTCCCTATTAGCACCTTCTCTGTGCCTGGGAAGCAGAAGTGTTCACCTTGCTTCGCAGAATTGCTTTTGTGCAGAAAACACTAACACTTGTTCAGAACGAAAGGAAGCACAGAGCCCCAGATTTTATGTTGTCCTGGAGAGCTTGCAGAGCACTGGGGAAAGGCAAGCAGCAAATTCCCTACTAGCACCTTCTCTGTGCCTGTTCACATTGCTTCGCAGACTCGCTTTTGTGCAGAACACACTAACACTTGTTCAGAACGAAAGAAAGCACAGAGCCCCAGATTTTATGTTGTCCTGGAGAGCTTGCAGAGCACTGGGGAAAGGCAGGCAGAGAATTCCCTGCTAGCACCTTCTCTGTGCCTGTTCACATTGCTTCGCAGAATCGCTTTTGTGCAGAAAACACTAACACTTGTTCAGAACGAAAGGAAACACAGAGCCCCAGATTTGCTGTTGTCCTGGAGAGCTTGCAGAGCACTGGGGAAAGGCAGGCAGAGAATTCCCTGCTAGCACCTTCTCTGTGCCTGGGAAGCAGAAGTGTTCACATTGCTTCGCAGAATCGCTTTTGTGCAGAAAACAGTAACACTTGTTCAGAACGAAAGAAAGCACAGAGCCCCAGATTTGCTGTTGTCCTGGAGAGCTTGCAGAGCACTGGGGAAAGGCAGGCAGAGAATTCCCTGCTAGCACTTTCTCTGTGCCTGTGAAGCAGAAGTGTTCACATTGCTTCGCAGACTCGCTTTTGTGCAGAACACACTAACACTTGTTCAGAACGAAAGAAAGCACAGAGCCCCAGATTTTATGTTGTCCTGGAGAGCTTGCAGAGCACTGGGGAAAGGCAGGCAGAGAATTCCCTGCTAGCACCTTCTCTGTGCCTGTTCACATTGCTTCGCAGAATCGCTTTTGTGCAGAAAACACTAACACTTGTTCAGAACGAAAGAAAGCACAGAGCCCCAGATTTTATGTTGTCCTGGAGAGCTTGCAGAGCACTGGGGAAAGGCAGGCAGAGAATTCCCTGCTAGCACCTTCTCTGTGCCTGGGAAGCAGATGTGTTCACATGGCTTCGCAGAATCGCTTTTGTGCAGAAAACACTAACACTTGTTCAGAACGAAAGAAAGCACAGAGCCCCAGATTTGCAGTTGTCCTGGAGAGCTTGCAGAGCACTGGGGAAAGGCAGGCCGAGAATTCCCTGCTAGCACCTCCTCTGTGCCTGTTGACATTGCTTCGCAGACTCGCTTTTGTGCAGAACACACTAACACTTGTTCAGAACGAAAGAAAGCACAGAGCCCCAGATTTTATGTTGTCCTGGAGAGCTTGCAGAGCACTGGGGAAAGGCAGGCAGAGAATTCCCTGCTAGCACCTTCTCTGTGCCTGGGAAGCAGAAGTGTTCACATTGCTTCGCAGAATCGCTTCTGTGCAGAAAACAGTAACACTTGTTCAGAACGAAAGGAAGCACAGAGCCCCAGATTTTATGTTGTCCTGGAGAGCTTGCAGAGCACTGGGGAAAGGCAAGCAGAAAATTCCCTGCTAGCACCTTCTCTGTGCCTGTTCACACTGCTTCGCAGAATCGCTTTTGTGCAGAAAACACTAACACTTGTTCAGAACGAAAGGAAGCACAGAGCCCCAGATTTTATGTTGTCCTGGAGAGCTTGCAGAGCACTGGGGAAAGGCAGGCAGAGAATTCCCTGCTAGCACCTTCTCTGTGCCTGTTCACATTGCTTCGCAGAATCGCTTTTGTGCAGAAAACACTAACACTTGTTCAGAACGAAAGGAAACACAGAGCCCCAGATTTGCTGTTGTCCTGGAGAGCTTGCAGAGCACTGGGGAAAGGCAGGCAGAGAATTCCCTGCTAGCACCTTCTCTGTGCCTGGGAAGCAGAAGTGTTCACATTGCTTCGCAGAATCGCTTTTGTGCAGAAAACAGTAACACTTGTTCAGAACGAAAGAAAGCACAGAGCCCCAGATTTGCTGTTGTCCTGGAGAGCTTGCAGAGCACTGGGGAAAGGCAGGCCGAGAATTCCCTGCTAGCACCTCCTCTGTGCCTGTTGACATTGCTTCGCAGACTCGCTTTTGTGCAGAACACACTAACACTTGTTCAGAACGAAAGAAAGCACAGAGCCCCAGATTTTATGTTGTCCTGGAGAGCTTGCAGAGCACTGGGGAAAGGCAGGCAGAGAATTCCCTGCTAGCACCTTCTCTGTGCCTGGGAAGCAGAAGTGTTCACATTGCTTCGCAGAATCGCTTTTGTGCAGAAAACAGTAACACTTGTTCAGAACGAAAGAAAGCACAGAGCCCCAGATTTTATGTTGTCCTGGAGAGCTTGCAGAGCACTGGGGAAAGGCAGGCAGAAAATTCCCTGCTAGCACCTTCTCTGTGCCTGTTCACACTGCTTCGCAGAATCGCTTTTGTGCAGAAAACACTAACACTTGTTCAGAACGAAAGGAAGCACAGAGCCCCAGATTTTATGTTGTCCTGGAGAGCTTGCAGAGCACTGGGGAAAGGCAGGCAGAGAATTCCCTGCTAGCACCTTCTCTGTGCCTGTTCACATTATTTCGCAGAATCGCTTTTGTGCAGAAAACAGTAACACTTGTTCAGAACGAAAGAAAGCACAGAGCCCCAGATTTACTGTTGTCCTGGAGAGGTTGCAGAGCACTGGGGAAAGGCAGGCAGAGAATTCCCTGCTAGCACCTTCTCTGTGCCTGTTCACATTGCTTCGCAGAATCGCTTTTGTGCAGAAAACACTAAC
Source organism: Strix uralensis (assembly GCF_047716275.1). Lineage (NCBI taxonomy): Eukaryota > Metazoa > Chordata > Aves > Strigiformes > Strigidae > Strix > Strix uralensis. The sequence goes on from NC_133976.1 coordinate 62,449,446, forward strand.
ACTTGTTCAGAACGAAAGAAAGCACAGAGCCCCAGATTTGCTGTTGTCCTGGAGAGCTTGCAGAGCACTGGGGAAAGGCAGGCAGAGAATTCCCTGCTAGCACCTTCTCTGTGCCTGGGAAGCAGAAGTGTTCACATTGCTTCGCAGAATCGCTTTTGTGCAGAAAACAGTAACACTTGTTCAGAACGAAAGAAAGCACAGAGCCCCAGATTTGCTGTTGTCCTGGAGAGCTTGCAGAGCACTGGGGAAAGGCAGGCAGAGAATTCCCTGCTAGCACTTTCTCTGTGCCTGTGAAGCAGAAGTGTTCACATTGCTTCGCAGACTCGCTTTTGTGCAGAACACACTAACACTTGTTCAGAACGAAAGAAAGCACAGAGCCCCAGATTTTATGTTGTCCTGGAGAGCTTGCAGAGCACTGGGGAAAGGCAGGCAGAGAATTCCCTGCTAGCACCTTCTCTGTGCCTGTTCACATTGCTTCGCAGAATCGCTTTTGTGCAGAAAACACTAACACTTGTTCAGAACGAAAGAAAGCACAGAGCCCCAGATTTTATGTTGTCCTGGAGAGCTTGCAGAGCACTGGGGAAAGGCAGGCAGAGAATTCCCTGCTAGCACCTTCTCTGTGCCTGGGAAGCAGATGTGTTCACATGGCTTCGCAGAATCGCTTTTGTGCAGAAAACACTAACACTTGTTCAGAACGAAAGAAAGCACAGAGCCCCAGATTTGCTGTTGTCCTGGAGAGCTTGCAGAGCACTGGGGAAAGGCAGGCCGAGAATTCCCTGCTAGCACCTCCTCTGTGCCTGTTGACATTGCTTCGCAGACTCGCTTTTGTGCAGAACACACTAACACTTGTTCAGAACGAAAGAAAGCACAGAGCCCCAGATTTTATGTTGTCCTGGAGAGCTTGCAGAGCACTGGGGAAAGGCAGGCAGAGAATTCCCTGCTAGCACCTTCTCTGTGCCTGGGAAGCAGAAGTGTTCACATTGCTTCGCAGAATCGCTTTTGTGCAGAAAACAGTAAAACTTGTTCAGAACGAAAGGAAGCACAGAGCCCCAGATTTGCTGTTGTCCTGGAGAGCTTGCAGAGCACTGGGGAAAGGCAGGCAGAGAATTCCCTGCTAGCACTTTCTCTGTGCCTGTTCACATTATTTCGCAGAATCGCTTTTGTGCAGAAAACAGTAACACTTTTTCAGAACGAAAGAAAGCACAGAGCCCCAGATTTACTGTTGTCCTGGAGAGGTTGCAGAGCACTGGGGAAAGGCAGGCAGAGAATTCCCTGCTAGCACCTTCTCTGTGCCTGTTCACATTGCTTCGCAGACTCGCTTTTGTGCAGAACACACTAAAACTTGTTCAGAACGAAAGAAAGCACAGAGCCACAGATTTTATGTTGTCCTGGAGAGCTTGCAGAGCACTGGGGAAAGGCAGGCAGAGAATTCCCTGCTAGCACCTTCTCTGTGCCTGTTCACACTGCTTCGCAGAATCGCTTTTGTGCAGAACACAGTAACACTTTTTCAGAAAGAAAGGAAGCACAGAGCCTCAGATTTTATGTTATCCTGGAGAGCTTGCAGAGCACTGGGGAAAGGCAGGCAGAGAATTCCCTGCTAGCACCTTCTCTGTGCCTGGGAAGCAGAAGGGTTCACATTGCTTCGCAGAATCGCTTTTGTGCAGAAAACAGTAACACTTGTTCAGAACGAAAGAAAGCACAGAGCCCCAGATTTTATGTTGTCCTGGAGAGCTTGCAGAGCACTGGGGAAAGGCAGGCAGAGAATTCCCTGCTAGCACCTTCTCTGTGCCTGTTCACATTGCTTCGCAGAATCGCTTTTGTGCAGAAAACACTAACACTTGTTCAGAACGAAAGGAAGCACAGAGCCCCAGATTTGCTGTTGTGTTGGAGAGGCTGCAGAGCACAGGGGAAAAGCAGGCCGAGAATTCCCTGCTAGCACCTTCTCTGTGCCTGGGAAGCAGAAGTGTTCACATTGCTTCGCAGAATCGCTTTTGTGCAGAAAACAGTAACACTTGTTCAGAACGAAAGGAAGCACAGAGCCCCAGATTTTATGTTGTCCTGGAGAGCTTGCAGAGCACTGGGGAAAGGCAGGCAGAGAATTCCCTGCTAGCACCTTCTCTGTGCCTGTTCACACTGCTTCGCAGAATCGCTTTTGTGCAGAAAACACTAACACTTGTTCAGAACGAAAGGAAACACAGAGCCCCAGATTTGCTGTTGTGTTGGAGAGGCTGCAGAGCACTGCGGAAAAGCAGGCCGAGAATTCCCTGCTAGCACCTTCTCTGTGCCTGGGAAGCAGATGTGTTCACATGGCTTCGCAGAATCGCTTTTGTGCAGAAAACTCTAACACTTGTTCAGAACGAAAGAAAGCACAGAGCCCCAGATTTGCAGTTGTCCTGGAGAGCTTGCAGAGCACTGGGGAAAGGCAGGCCGAGAATTCCCTGCTAGCACCTCCTCTGTGCCTGTTGACATTGCTTCGCAGACTCGCTTTTGTGCAGAACACACTAACACTTGTTCAGAACGAAAGAAAGCACAGAGCCCCAGATTTTATGTTGTCCTGGAGAGCTTGCAGAGCACTGGGGAAAGGCAGGCAGAGAATTCCCTGCTAGCACCTTCTCTGTGCCTGGGAAGCAGAAGTGTTCACATTGCTTCGCAGAATCGCTTTTGTGCAGAAAACAGTAAAACTTGTTCAGAACGAAAGGAAGCACAGAGCCCCAGATTTTATGTTGTCCTGGAGAGCTTGCAGAGCACTGGGGAAAGGCAAGCAGAAAATTCCCTGCTAGCACCTTCTCTGTGCCTGTTCACAGTGCTTCGCAGAATCGCTTTTGTGCAGAAAACACTAACACTTGTTCAGAACGAAAGGAAGCACAGAGCCCCAGATTTGCTGTTGTCCTGGAGAGCTTGCAGAGCACTGGGGAAAGGCAGGCAGAGAATTCCCTGCTAGCACCTTCGCTGTGCCTGTTCACATTATTTCGCAGAATCGCTTTTGTGCAGAAAACAGTAACACTTGTTCAGAACGAAAGAAAGCACAGAGCCCCAGATTTACTGTTGTCCTGGAGAGCTTGCAGAGCACTGGGGAAAGGCAGGCAGAGAATTCCCTGCTAGCACCTTCTCTGTGCCTGTTCACATTGCTTCTCAGAATCGCTTTTGTGCAGAAAACACTAACACTTGTTCAGAACGAAAGGAAACACAGAGCCCCAGATTTTATGTTGTCCTGGAGAGGTTGCAGAGCACTGGGGAAAGGCAGGCAGAGAATTCCCTTGTAGCACCTTCTGTGTGCCTGTTTACGTTGCTGCACAGAAGCGCTTTTGTGCAAAAAACACTAACACTTGTTCAGAACAAAAGAAAGCACAGAGCCCCAGATTTGCTGTTGTCCTGGAGAGATTGCAGAGCACTGGGGAAAGGCAGGCAGAGAATTCCCTGCTAGCACCTTCTCTGTGCCTGTGAAGCAGAAGTGTTCACATTGCTTCGCAGAATCGCTTTTGTGCAGAAAACACTAACACTTGTTCAGAACGAAAGAAAGCACAGAGCCCCAGATTTTATGTTGTCCTGGAGAGCTTGCAGAGCACTGGGGAAAGGCAGGCAGAGAATTCCCTGCTAGCACCTTCTCTGTGCCTGGGAAGCGGAAGTGTTCTCATGGCTTCGCAGAATCGCTTTTGTGCAGAAAACACTAACACTTGTTCAGAACGAAAGAAAGCACAGAGCCCCAGATTTGCTGTTGTCCTGGAGAGCTTGCAGAGCACTGGGGAAAGGCAGGCAGAGAATTCCCTGCTAGCACCTTCTCTGTGCCTGGGAAGCAGAAGTGTTCACATTGCTTCGCAGAATCGCTTTTGTGCAGAAAACAGTAACACTTGTTCAGAACGAAAGGAAGCACAGAGCCCCAGATTTTATGTTGTCCTGGAGAGCTTGCAGAGCACTGGGGAAAGGCAGGCAGAGAATTCCCTGCTAGCACCTTCTCTGTGCCTGTTCACATTATTTCGCAGAATCGCTTTTGTGCAGAAAACAGTAACACTTGTTCAGAACGAAAGAAAGCACAGAGCCCCAGATTTACTGTTGTCCTGGAGAGGTTGCAGAGCACTGGGGAAAGGCAGGCAGAGAATTCCCTGCTAGCACCTTCTCTGTGCCTGGGAAGCAGAAGTGTTCACATTGCTTCGCAGAATCGCTTTTGTGCAGAAAACAGTAACACTTGTTCAGAACGAAAGAAAGCACAGAGCCCCAGATTTGCTGTTGTCCTGGAGAGCTTGCAGAGCACTGGGGAAAGGCAGGCAGAGAATTCCCTGCTAGCACTTTCTCTGTGCCTGTGAAGCAGAAGTGTTCACATTGCTTCGCAGACTCGCTTTTGTGCAGAACACACTAACACTTGTTCAGAACGAAAGAAAGCACAGAGCCCCAGATTTTATGTTGTCCTGGAGAGCTTGCAGAGCACTGGGGAAAGGCAGGCAGAGAATTCCCTGCTAGCACCTTCTCTGTGCCTGTTCACATTGCTTCGCAGAATCGCTTTTGTGCAGAAAACACTAACACTTGTTCAGAACGAAAGAAAGCACAGAGCCCCAGATTTTATGTTGTCCTGGAGAGCTTGCAGAGCACTGGGGAAAGGCAGGCAGAGAATTCCCTGCTAGCACCTTCTCTGTGCCTGGGAAGCAGATGTGTTCACATGGCTTCGCAGAATCGCTTTTGTGCAGAAAACACTAACACTTGTTCAGAACGAAAGAAAGCACAGAGCCCCAGATTTGCTGTTGTCCTGGAGAGCTTGCAGAGCACTGGGGAAAGGCAGGCCGAGAATTCCCTGCTAGCACCTCCTCTGTGCCTGTTGACATTGCTTCGCAGACTCGCTTTTGTGCAGAACACACTAACACTTGTTCAGAACGAAAGAAAGCACAGAGCCCCAGATTTTATGTTGTCCTGGAGAGCTTGCAGAGCACTGGGGAAAGGCAGGCAGAGAATTCCCTGCTAGCACCTTCTCTGTGCCTGGGAAGCAGAAGTGTTCACATTGCTTCGCAGAATCGCTTTTGTGCAGAAAACAGTAAAACTTGTTCAGAACGAAAGGAAGCACAGAGCCCCAGATTTTATGTTGTCCTGGAGAGCTTGCAGAGCACTGGGGAAAGGCAGGCAGAGAATTCCCTGCTAGCACTTTCTCTGTGCCTGTGAAGCAGAAGTGTTCACATTGCTTCGCAGACTCGCTTTTGTGCAGAACACACTAACACTTGTTCAGAACGAAAGGAAGCACAGAGCCCCAGATTTTATGTTGTCCTGGAGAGCTTGCAGAGCACTGGGGAAAGGCAAGCAGCAAATTCCCTACTAGCACCTTCTCTGTGCCTGTTCACATTGCTTCGCAGACTCGCTTTTGTGCAGAACACACTAACACTTGTTCAGAACGAAAGAAAGCACAGAGCCCCAGATTTGCAGTTGTCCTGGAGAGCTTGCAGAGCACTGGGGAAAGGCAGGCCGAGAATTCCCTGCTAGCACCTTCTCTGTGCCTGTTCACATTGCTTCGCAGAATCGCTTTTGTGCAGAAAACACTAACACTTGTTCAGAACGAAAGGAAACACAGAGCCCCAGATTTGCTGTTGTCCTGGAGAGCTTGCAGAGCACTGGGGAAAGGCAGGCAGAGAATTCCCTGCTAGCACCTTCTCTGTGCCTGGGAAGCAGAAGTGTTCACATTGCTTCGCAGAATCGCTTTTGTGCAGAAAACAGTAACACTTGTTCAGAACGAAAGAAAGCACAGAGCCCCAGATTTGCTGTTGTCCTGGAGAGCTTGCAGAGCACTGGGGAAAGGCAGGCAGAGAATTCCCTGCTAGCACTTTCTCTGTGCCTGTGAAGCAGAAGTGTTCACATTGCTTCGCAGACTCGCTTTTGTGCAGAACACACTAACACTTGTTCAGAACGAAAGAAAGCACAGAGCCCCAGATTTACTGTTGTCCTGGAGAGCTTGCAGAGCACTGGGGAAAGGCAGGCAGAGAATTCCCTTGTAGCACCTTCTCTGTGCCTGTTCACATTGCTTCGCAGAATCGCTTTTGTGCAGAAAACACTAACACTTGTTCAGAACGAAAGAAAGCACAGAGCCCCAGATTTTATGTTGTCCTGGAGATTTTGCAGAGCACTGGGGAAAGGCAGGCAGAGAATTCCCTGCTAGCACCTTCTCTGTGCCTGGGAAGCAGATGTGTTCACATGGCTTCGCAGAATCGCTTTTGTGCAGAAAACACTAACACTTGTTCAGAACGAAAGAAAGCACAGAGCCCCAGATTTGCAGTTGTCCTGGAGAGCTTGCAGAGCACTGGGGAAAGGCAGGCCGAGAATTCCCTGCTAGCACCTCCTCTGTGCCTGTTGACATTGCTTCGCAGACTCGCTTTTGTGCAGAACACACTAACACTTGTTCAGAACGAAAGAAAGCACAGAGCCCCAGATTTTATGTTGTCCTGGAGAGCTTGCAGAGCACTGGGGAAAGGCAGGCAGAGAATTCCCTGCTAGCACCTTCTCTGTGCCTGGGAAGCAGAAGTGTTCACATTGCTTCGCAGAATCGCTTTTGTGCAGAAAACAGTAACACTTGTTCAGAACGAAAGGAAGCACAGAGCCCCAGATTTGCTGTTGTCCTGGAGAGCTTGCAGAGCACTGGGGAAAGGCAGGCAGAAAATTCCCTGCTAGCACCTTCTCTGTGCCTGTTCACACTGCTTCGCAGAATCGCTTTTGTGCAGAAAACACTAACACTTGTTCAGAACGAAAGGAAGCACAGAGCCCCAGATTTTATGTTGTCCTGGAGAGCTTGCAGAGCACTGGGGAAAGGCAGGCAGAGAATTCCCTGCTAGCACCTTCGCTGTGCCTGTTCACATTATTTCGCAGAATCGCTTTTGTGCAGAAAACAGTAACACTTGTTCAGAACGAAAGAAAGCACAGAGCCCCAGATTTACTGTTGTCCTGGAGAGGTTGCAGAGCACTGGGGAAAGGCAGGCAGAGAATTCCCTGCTAGCACCTTCTCTGTGCCTGTTCACATTGCTTCGCAGAATCGCTTTTGTGCAGAAAACACTAACACTTGTTCAGAACGAAAGGAAACACAGAGCCCCAGATTTGCTGTTGTCCTGGAGAGCTTGCAGAGCACTGGGGAAAGGCAGGCAGAGAATTCCCTGCTAGCACCTTCTCTGTGCCTGGGAAGCAGAAGTGTTCACATTGCTTCGCAGAATCGCTTTTGTGCAGAAAACAGTAACACTTGTTCAGAACGAAAGAAAGCACAGAGCCCCAGATTTGCTGTTGTCCTGGAGAGCTTGCAGAGCACTGGGGAAAGGCAGGCCGAGAATTCCCTGCTAGCACCTCCTCTGTGCCTGTTGACATTGCTTCGCAGACTCGCTTTTGTGCAGAACACACTAACACTTGTTCAGAACGAAAGAAAGCACAGAGCCCCAGATTTTATGTTGTCCTGGAGAGCTTGCAGAGCACTGGGGAAAGGCAGGCAGAGAATTCCCTGCTAGCACCTTCTCTGTGCCTGGGAAGCAGAAGTGTTCACATTGCTTCGCAGAATCGCTTTTGTGCAGAAAACAGTAACACTTGTTCAGAACGAAAGGAAGCACAGAGCCCCAGATTTTATGTTGTCCTGGAGAGCTTGCAGAGCACTGGGGAAAGGCAAGCAGAAAATTCCCTGCTAGCACCTTCTCTGTGCCTGTTCACACTGCTTCGCAGAATCGCTTTTGTGCAGAAAACACTAACACTTGTTCAGAACGAAAGGAAGCACAGAGCCCCAGATTTTATGTTGTCCTGGAGAGCTTGCAGAGCACTGGGGAAAGGCAGGCAGAGAATTCCCTGCTAGCACCTTCTCTGTGCCTGTTCACATTATTTCGCAGAATCGCTTTTGTGCAGAAAACAGTAACACTTGTTCAGAACGAAAGAAAGCACAGAGCCCCAGATTTACTGTTGTCCTGGAGAGGTTGCAGAGCACTGGGGAAAGGCAGGCAGAGAATTCCCTGCTAGCACCTTCTCTGTGCCTGTTCACATTGCTTCGCAGAATCGCTTTTGTGCAGAAAACACTAACACTTGTTCAGAACGAAAGAAAGCACAGAGCCCCAGATTTGCTGTTGTCCTGGAGAGCTTGCAGAGCACTGGGGAAAGGCAGGCAGAGAATTCCCTGCTAGCACCTTCTCTGTGCCTGGGAAGCAGAAGTGTTCACATTGCTTCGCAGAATCGCTTTTGTGCAGAAAACAGTAACACTTGTTCAGAACGAAAGAAAGCACAGAGCCCCAGATTTTATGTTGTCCTGGAGAGCTTGCAGAGCACTGGGGAAAGGCAGGCAGAGAATTCCCTGCTAGCACTTTCTCTGTGCCTGTGAAGCAGAAGTGTTCACATTGCTTCGCAGACTCGCTTTTGTGCAGAACACACTAACACTTGTTCAGAACGAAAGAAAGCACAGAGCCCCAGATTTTATGTTGTCCTGGAGAGCTTGCAGAGCACTGGGGAAAGGCAGGCAGAGAATTCCCTTGTAGCACCTTCTCTGTGCCTGTTCACATTGCTTCGCAGAATCGCTTTTGTGCAGAAAACACTAACACTTGTTCAGAACGAAAGAAAGCACAGAGCCCCAGATTTTATGTTGTCCTGGAGAGCTTGCAGAGCACTGGGGAAAGGCAGGCAGAGAATTCCCTGCTAGCACCTTCTCTGTGCCTGGGAAGCAGATGTGTTCACATGGCTTCGCAGAATCGCTTTTGTGCAGAAAACACTAACACTTGTTCAGAACGAAAGAAAGCACAGAGCCCCAGATTTGCTGTTGTCCTGGAGAGCTTGCAGAGCACTGGGGAAAGGCAGGCCGAGAATTCCCTGCTAGCACCTCCTCTGTGCCTGTTGACATTGCTTCGCAGACTCGCTTTTGTGCAGAACACACTAACACTTGTTCAGAACGAAAGAAAGCACAGAGCCCCAGATTTTATGTTGTCCTGGAGAGCTTGCAGAGCACTGGGGAAAGGCAGGCAGAGAATTCCCTGCTAGCACCTTCTCTGTGCCTGGGAAGCAGAAGTGTTCACATTGCTTCGCAGAATCGCTTTTGTGCAGAAAACAGTAAAACTTGTTCAGAACGAAAGGAAGCACAGAGCCCCAGATTTTATGTTGTCCTGGAGAGCTTGCAGAGCACTGGGGAAAGGCAAGCAGAAAATTCCCTGCTAGCACCTTCTCTGTGCCTGTTCACACTGCTTCGCAGAATCGCTTTTGTGCAGAAAACACTAACACTTGTTCAGAACGAAAGGAAGCACAGAGCCCCAGATTTGCTGTTGTCCTGGAGAGCTTGCAGAGCACTGGGGAAAGGCAGGCAGAGAATTCCCTGCTAGCACCTTCGCTGTGCCTGTTCACATTATTTCGCAGAATCGCTTTTGTGCAGAAAACTTTAACACTTTTTCAGAACGAAAGAAAGCACAGAGCCCCAGATTTACTGTTGTCCTGGAGAGGTTGCAGAGCACTGGGGAAAGGCAGGCAGAGAATTCCCTGCTAGCACCTTCTCTGTGCCTGGGAAGCAGAAGTGTTCACATTGCTTCGCAGAATCGCTTTTGTGCAGAAAACAGTAACACTTGTTCAGAACGAAAGAAAGCACAGAGCCCCAGATTTTATGTTGTCCTGGAGAGCTTGCAGAGCACTGGGGAAAGGCAGGCAGAGAATTCCCTGCTAGCACTTTCTCTGTGCCTGTGAAGCAGAAGTGTTCACATTGCTTCGCAGACTCGCTTTTGTGCAGAACACACTAACACTTGTTCAGAACGAAAGAAAGCACAGAGCCCCAGATTTTATGTTGTCCTGGAGAGCTTGCAGAGCACTGGGGAAAGGCAGGCAGAGAATTCCCTGCTAGCACCTTCTCTGTGCCTGTTCACATTGCTTCGCAGAATCGCTTTTGTGCAGAAAACACTAACACTTGTTCAGAACGAAAGAAAGCACAGAGCCCCAGATTTTATGTTGTCCTGGAGAGCTTGCAGAGCACTGGGGAAAGGCAGGCAGAGAATTCCCTGCTAGCACCTTCTCTGTGCCTGGGAAGCAGATGTGTTCACATGGCTTCGCAGAATCGCTTTTGTGCAGAAAACACTAACACTTGTTCAGAACGAAAGAAAGCACAGAGCCCCAGATTTGCTGTTGTCCTGGAGAGCTTGCAGAGCACTGGGGAAAGGCAGGCCGAGAATTCCCTGCTAGCACCTCCTCTGTGCCTGTTGACATTGCTTCGCAGACTCGCTTTTGTGCAGAACACACTAACACTTGTTCAGAACGAAAGAAAGCACAGAGCCCCAGATTTTATGTTGTCCTGGAGAGCTTGCAGAGCACTGGGGAAAGGCAGGCAGAGAATTCCCTGCTAGCACCTTCTCTGTGCCTGGGAAGCAGAAGTGTTCACATTGCTTCGCAGAATCGCTTTTGTGCAGAAAACAGTAAAACTTGTTCAGAACGAAAGGAAGCACAGAGCCCCAGATTTTATGTTGTCCTGGAGAGCTTGCAGAGCACTGGGGAAAGGCAGGCAGAGAATTCCCTGCTAGCACTTTCTCTGTGCCTGTGAAGCAGAAGTGTTCACATTGCTTCGCAGACTCGCTTTTGTGCAGAACACACTAACACTTGTTCAGAACGAAAGGAAGCACAGAGCCCCAGATTTGCTGTTGTCCTGGAGAGCTTGCAGAGCACTGGGGAAAGGCAGGCCGAGTATTCCCTGCTAGCACCTCCTCTGTGCCTGTTGACATTGCTTCGCAGACTCGCTTTTGTGCAGAACACACTAACACTTGTTCAGAACGAAAGAAAGCACAGAGCCCCAGATTTTATGTTGTCCTGGAGAGCTTGCAGAGCACTGGGGAAAGGCAGGCAGAGAATTCCCTGCTAGCACCTTCTCTGTGCCTGGGAAGCAGAAGTGTTCACATTGCTTCGCAGAATCGCTTTTGTGCAGAAAACAGTAAAACTTGTTCAGAACGAAAGGAAGCACAGAGCCCCAGATTTTATGTTGTCCTGGAGAGCTTGCAGAGCACTGGGGAAAGGCAAGCAGAAAATTCCCTGCTAGCACCTTCTCTGTGCCTGTTCACACTGCTTCGCAGAATCGCTTTTGTGCAGAAAACACTAACACTTGTTCAGAACGAAAGGAAGCACAGAGCCCCAGATTTGCTGTTGTCCTGGAGAGCTTGCAGAGCACTGGGGAAAGGCAGGCAGAGAATTCCCTGCTAGCACCTTCGCTGTGCCTGTTCACATTATTTCGCAGAATCGCTTTTGTGCAGAAAACATTAACACTTTTTCAGAACGAAAGAAAGCACAGAGCCCCAGATTTACTGTTGTCCTGGAGAGGTTGCAGAGCACTGGGGAAAGGCAGGCAGAGAATTCCCTGCTAGCACCTTCTCTGTGCCTGGGAAGCAGAAGTGTTCACATTGCTTCGCAGAATCGCTTTTGTGCAGAAAACAGTAACACTTGTTCAGAACGAAAGAAAGCACAGAGCCCCAGATTTGCTGTTGTCCTGGAGAGCTTGCAGAGCACTGGGGAAAGGCAGGCAGAGAATTCCCTGCTAGCACTTTCTCTGTGCCTGTGAAGCAGAAGTGTTCACATTGCTTCGCAGACTCGCTTTTGTGCAGAACACACTAACACTTGTTCAGAACGAAAGAAAGCACAGAGCCCCAGATTTTATGTTGTCCTGGAGAGCTTGCAGAGCACTGGGGAAAGGCAGGCAGAGAATTCCCTGCTAGCACCTTCTCTGTGCCTGTTCACATTGCTTCGCAGAATCGCTTTTGTGCAGAAAACACTAACACTTGTTCAGAACGAAAGAAAGCACAGAGCCCCAGATTTTATGTTGTCCTGGAGAGCTTGCAGAGCACTGGGGAAAGGCAGGCAGAGAATTCCCTGCTAGCACCTTCTCTGTGCCTGGGAAGCAGATGTGTTCACATGGCTTCGCAGAATCGCTTTTGTGCAGAAAACACTAACACTTGTTCAGAACGAAAGAAAGCACAGAGCCCCAGATTTGCTGTTGTCCTGGAGAGCTTGCAGAGCACTGGGGAAAGGCAGGCCGAGAATTCCCTGCTAGCACCTCCTCTGTGCCTGTTGACATTGCTTCGCAGACTCGCTTTTGTGCAGAACACACTAACACTTGTTCAGAACGAAAGAAAGCACAGAGCCCCAGATTTTATGTTGTCCTGGAGAGCTTGCAGAGCACTGGGGAAAGGCAGGCAGAGAATTCCCTGCTAGCACCTTCTCTGTGCCTGGGAAGCAGAAGTGTTCACATTGCTTCGCAGAATCGCTTTTGTGCAGAAAACAGTAAAACTTGTTCAGAACGAAAGGAAGCACAGAGCCCCAGATTTTATGTTGTCCTGGAGAGCTTGCAGAGCACTGGGGAAAGGCAGGCAGAGAATTCCCTGCTAGCACTTTCTCTGTGCCTGTGAAGCAGAAGTGTTCACATTGCTTCGCAGACTCGCTTTTGTGCAGAACACACTAACACTTGTTCAGAACGAAAGGAAGCACAGAGCCCCAGATTTTATGTTGTCCTGGAGAGCTTGCAGAGCACTGGGGAAAGGCAAGCAGCAAATTCCCTACTAGCACCTTCTCTGTGCCTGTTCACATTGCTTCGCAGACTCGCTTTTGTGCAGAACACACTAACACTTGTTCAGAACGAAAGAAAGCACAGAGCCCCAGATTTTATGTTGTCCTGGAGAGCTTGCAGAGCACTGGGGAAAGGCAGGCAGAGAATTCCCTGCTAGCACCTTCTCTGTGCCTGTTCACATTGCTTCGCAGAATCGCTTTTGTGCAGAAAACACTAACACTTGTTCAGAACGAAAGGAAACACAGAGCCCCAGATTTGCTGTTGTCCTGGAGAGCTTGCAGAGCACTGGGGAAAGGCAGGCAGAGAATTCCCTGCTAGCACCTTCTCTGTGCCTGGGAAGCAGAAGTGTTCACATTGCTTCGCAGAATCGCTTTTGTGCAGAACACACTAACACTTGTTCAGAACGAAAGAAAGCACAGAGCCCCAGATTTGCTGTTGTCCTGGAGAGCTTGCAGAGCACTGGGGAAAGGCAGGCAGAGAATTCCCTGCTAGCACTTTCTCTGTGCCTGTGAAGCAGAAGTGTTCACATTGCTTCGCAGACTCGCTTTTGTGCAGAACACACTAACACTTGTTCAGAACGAAAGAAAGCACAGAGCCCCAGATTTACTGTTGTCCTGGAGAGCTTGCAGAGCACTGGGGAAAGGCAGGCAGAGAATTCCCTTGTAGCACCTTCTCTGTGCCTGTTCACATTGCTTCGCAGAATCGCTTTTGTGCAGAAAACACTAACACTTGTTCAGAACGAAAGAAAGCACAGAGCCCCAGATTTTATGTTGTCCTGGAGATTTTGCAGAGCACTGGGGAAAGGCAGGCAGAGAATTCCCTGCTAGCACCTTCTCTGTGCCTGGGAAGCAGATGTGTTCACATGGCTTCGCAGAATCGCTTTTGTGCAGAAAACAGTAACACTTGTTCAGAACGAAAGAAAGCACAGAGCCCCAGATTTGCAGTTGTCCTGGAGAGCTTGCAGAGCACTGGGGAAAGGCAGGCCGAGAATTCCCTGCTAGCACCTCCTCTGTGCCTGTTGACATTGCTTCGCAGACTCGCTTTTGTGCAGAACACACTAACACTTGTTCAGAACGAAAGAAAGCACAGAGCCCCAGATTTTATGTTGTCCTGGAGAGCTTGCAGAGCACTGGGGAAAGGCAGGCAGAGAATTCCCTGCTAGCACCTTCTCTGTGCCTGGGAAGCAGAAGTGTTCACATTGCTTCGCAGAATCGCTTTTGTGCAGAAAACAGTAACACTTGTTCAGAACGAAAGGAAGCACAGAGCCCCAGATTTGCTGTTGTCCTGGAGAGCTTGCAGAGCACTGGGGAAAGGCAGGCAGAAAATTCCCTGCTAGCACCTTCTCTGTGCCTGTTCACACTGCTTCGCAGAATCGCTTTTGTGCAGAAAACACTAACACTTGTTCAGAACGAAAGGAAGCACAGAGCCCCAGATTTTATGTTGTCCTGGAGAGCTTGCAGAGCACTGGGGAAAGGCAGGCAGAGAATTCCCTGCTAGCACCTTCGCTGTGCCTGTTCACATTATTTCGCAGAATCGCTTTTGTGCAGAAAACAGTAACACTTGTTCAGAACGAAAGAAAGCACAGAGCCCCAGATTTGCTGTTGTCCTGGAGAGCTTGCAGAGCACTGGGGAAAGGCAGGCCGAGAATTCCCTGCTAGCACCTCCTCTGTGCCTGTTGACATTGCTTCGCAGACTCGCTTTTGTGCAGAACACACTAACACTTGTTCAGAACGAAAGAAAGCACAGAGCCCCAGATTTTATGTTGTCCTGGAGAGCTTGCAGAGCACTGGGGAAAGGCAGGCAGAGAATTCCCTGCTAGCACCTTCTCTGTGCCTGGGAAGCAGAAGTGTTCACATTGCTTCGCAGAATCGCTTTTGTGCAGAAAACAGTAACACTTGTTCAGAACGAAAGGAAGCACAGAGCCCCAGATTTTATGTTGTCCTGGAGAGCTTGCAGAGCACTGGGGAAAGGCAAGCAGAAAATTCCCTGCTAGCACCTTCTCTGTGCCTGTTCACACTGCTTCGCAGAATCGCTTTTGTGCAGAAAACACTAACACTTGTTCAGAACGAAAGGAAGCACAGAGCCCCAGATTTTATGTTGTCCTGGAGAGCTTGCAGAGCACTGGGGAAAGGCAGGCAGAGAATTCCCTGCTAGCACCTTCTCTGTGCCTGTTCACATTATTTCGCAGAATCGCTTTTGTGCAGAAAACAGTAACACTTGTTCAGAACGAAAGAAAGCACAGAGCCCCAGATTTACTGTTGTCCTGGAGAGGTTGCAGAGCACTGGGGAAAGGCAGGCAGAGAATTCCCTGCTAGCACCTTCTCTGTGCCTGTTCACATTGCTTCGCAGAATCGCTTTTGTGCAGAAAACACTAACACTTGTTCAGAACGAAAGAAAGCACAGAGCCCCAGATTTTATGTTGTCCTGGAGAGCTTGCAGAGCACTGGGGAAAGGCAGGCAGAGAATTCCCTGCTAGCACCTTCTCTGTGCCTGTGAAGCAGAAGTGTTCACATTGCTTCGCAGACTCGCTTTTGTGCAGAACACACTAACACTTGTTCAGAACGAAAGAAAGCACAGAGCCCCAGATTTTATGTTGTCCTGGAGAGCTTGCAGAGCACTGGGGAAAGGCAGGCAGAGAATTCCCTTGTAGCACCTTCTCTGTGCCTGTTCACATTGCTTCGCAGAATCGCTTTTGTGCAGAAAACACTAACACTTGTTCAGAACGAAAGAAAGCACAGAGCCCCAGATTTTATGTTGTCCTGGAGAGCTTGCAGAGCACTGGGGAAAGGCAGGCAGAGAATTCCCTGCTAGCACCTTCTCTGTGCCTGGGAAGCAGATGTGTTCACATGGCTTCGCAGAATCGCTTTTGTGCAGAAAACACTAACACTTGTTCAGAACGAAAGAAAGCACAGAGCCCCAGATTTGCTGTTGTCCTGGAGAGCTTGCAGAGCACTGGGGAAAGGCAGGCCGAGAATTCCCTGCTAGCACCTCCTCTGTGCCTGTTGACATTGCTTCGCAGACTCGCTTTTGTGCAGAACACACTAACACTTGTTCAGAACGAAAGAAAGCACAGAGCCCCAGATTTTATGTTGTCCTGGAGAGCTTGCAGAGCACTGGGGAAAGGCAGGCAGAGAATTCCCTGCTAGCACCTTCTCTGTGCCTGGGAAGCAGAAGTGTTCACATTGCTTCGCAGAATCGCTTTTGTGCAGAAAACAGTAAAACTTGTTCAGAACGAAAGGAAGCACAGAGCCCCAGATTTTATGTTGTCCTGGAGAGCTTGCAGAGCACTGGGGAAAGGCAGGCAGAGAATTCCCTGCTAGCACCTTCTCTGTGCCTGTTCACATTATTTCGCAGAATCGCTTTTGTGCAGAAAACAGTAACACTTGTTCAGAACGAAAGAAAGCACAGAGCCCCAGATTTACTGTTGTCCTGGAGAGGTTGCAGAGCACTGGGGAAAGGCAGGCAGAGAATTCCCTGCTAGCACCTTCTCTGTGCCTGTTCACATTGCTTCGCAGAATCGCTTTTGTGCAGAAAACACTAACACTTGTTCAGAACGAAAGAAAGCACAGAGCCCCAGATTTTATGTTGTCCTGGAGAGCTTGCAGAGCACTGGGGAAAGGCAGGCAGAGAATTCCCTGCTAGCACCTTCTCTGTGCCTGTGAAGCAGAAGTGTTCACATTGCTTCGCAGACTCGCTTTTGTGCAGAACACACTAACACTTGTTCAGAACGAAAGAAAGCACAGAGCCCCAGATTTTATGTTGTCCTGGAGAGCTTGCAGAGCACTGGGGAAAGGCAGGCAGAGAATTCCCTTGTAGCACCTTCTCTGTGCCTGTTCACATTGCTTCGCAGAATCGCTTTTGTGCAGAAAACACTAACACTTGTTCAGAACGAAAGAAAGCACAGAGCCCCAGATTTTATGTTGTCCTGGAGAGCTTGCAGAGCACTGGGGAAAGGCAGGCAGAGAATTCCCTGCTAGCACCTTCTCTGTGCCTGGGAAGCAGATGTGTTCACATGGCTTCGCAGAATCGCTTTTGTGCAGAAAACACTAACACTTGTTCAGAACGAAAGAAAGCACAGAGCCCCAGATTTGCTGTTGTCCTGGAGAGCTTGCAGAGCACTGGGGAAAGGCAGGCCGAGAATTCCCTGCTAGCACCTCCTCTGTGCCTGTTGACATTGCTTCGCAGACTCGCTTTTGTGCAGAACACACTAACACTTGTTCAGAACGAAAGAAAGCACAGAGCCCCAGATTTTATGTTGTCCTGGAGAGCTTGCAGAGCACTGGGGAAAGGCAGGCAGAGAATTCCCTGCTAGCACCTTCTCTGTGCCTGGGAAGCAGAAGTGTTCACATTGCTTCGCAGAATCGCTTTTGTGCAGAAAACAGTAAAACTTGTTCAGAACGAAAGGAAGCACAGAGCCCCAGATTTTATGTTGTCCTGGAGAGCTTGCAGAGCACTGGGGAAAGGCAAGCAGAAAATTCCCTGCTAGCACCTTCTCTGTGCCTGTTCACACTGCTTCGCAGAATCGCTTTTGTGCAGAAAACATTAACACTTTTTCAGAACGAAAGAAAGCACAGAGCCCCAGATTTTATGTTGTCCTGGAGAGGTTGCAGAGCACTGGGGAAAGGCAGGCAGAGAATTCCCTGCTAGCACCTTCTCTGTGCCTGTTCACATTGCTTCGCAGACTCGCTTTTGTGCAGAACACACTAACACTTGTTCAGAACGAAAGAAAGCACAGAGCCCCAGATTTTATGTTGTCCTGGAGAGCTTGCAGAGCACTGGGGAAAGGCAGGCAGAGAATTCCCTTGTAGCACCTTCTCTGTGCCTGTTCACACTGCTTCGCAGAATCGCTTTTGTGCAGAACACAGTAACACTTTTTCAGAAAGAAAGGAAGCACAGAGCCTCAGATTTTATGTTATCCTGGAGAGGTTGCAGAGCACTGGGGAAAGGCAGGCAGAGAATTCCCTGCTAGCACCTTCTCTGTGCCTGGGAAGCAGAAGGGTTCACATTGCTTCGCAGAATCGCTTTTGTGCAGAAAACAGTAACACTTGTTCAGAACGAAAGAAAGCACAGAGCCCCAGATTTACTGTTGTCCTGGAGAGCTTGCAGAGCACTGGGGAAAGGCAGGCAGAGAATTCCCTGCTAGCACCTTCGCTGTGCCTGTTCACATTGCTTCGCAGAATCGCTTTTGTGCAGAAAACACTAACACTTGTTCAGAACGAAAGGAAGCACAGAGCCCCAGATTTGCTGTTGTGTTGGAGAGGCTGCAGAGCACAGGGGAAAAGCAGGCCGAGAATTCCCTGCTAGCACCTTCTCTGTGCCTGGGAAGCAGAAGTGTTCACATTGCTTCGCAGAATCGCTTTTGTGCAGAAAACAGTAACACTTGTTCAGAACGAAAGAAAGCACAGAGCCCCAGATTTTATGTTGTCCTGGAGAGCTTGCAGAGCACTGGGGAAAGGCAGGCAGAGAATTCCCTGCTAGCACCTTCTCTGTGCCTGTTCACACTGCTTCGCAGAATCGCTTTTGTGCAGAAAACACTAACACTTGTTCAGAACGAAAGAAAGCACAGAGCCCCAGATTTTATGTTGTCCTGGAGAGGTTGCAGAGCACTGGGGAAAGGCAGGCAGAGAATTCCCTGCTAGCACCTTCTCTGTGCCTGTTCACATTGCTTCGCAGAATCGCTTTTGTGCAGAAAACACTAACACTTGTTCAGAACGAAAGAAAGCACAGAGCCCCAGATTTTATGTTGTCCTGGAGAGCTTGCAGAGCACTGGGGAAAGGCAGGCAGAGAATTCCCTGCTAGCACCTTCTCTGTGCCTGTTCACATTGCTTCGCAGAATCGCTTTTGTGCAGAAAACACTAACACTTGTTCAGAACGAAAGAAAACACAGAGCCCCAGATTTGCTGTTGTCCTGGAGAGCTTGCAGAGCACTGGGGAAAGGCAGGCAGAGAATTCCCTGCTAGCACCTTCTCTGTGCCTGTTCACATTGATTCGCAGAATCGCTTTTGTGCAGAAAACACTAACACATGTTCAGAACGAAAGAAAGCACAGAGCCCCAGATTTTATGTTGTCCTGGAGAGCTTGCAGAGCACTGGGGAAAGGCAGGCAGAGAATTCCCTGCTAGCACCTTCTCTGTGCTTGTTCACATTGCTTCGCATAATCGCTTTTGTGCAGAAAACACTAACACTTGTTCAGAACGAAAGGAAACACAGAGCCCCAGATTTGCTGTTGTCCTGGAGAGCTTGCAGAGCACTGGGGAAAGGCAGGCAGAGAATTCCCTGCTAGCACCTTCTCTGTGCCTGGGAAGCAGAAATGTTCACATTGCTTCGCAGAATCGCTTTTGTGCAGAAAACAGTAACACTTGTTCAGAACGAAAGGAAGCACAGAGCCCCAGATTTTATGTTGTCCTGGAGAGCTTGCAGAGCACTGGGGAAAGGCAGGCAGAGAATTCCCTGCTAGCACCTTCTCTGTGCCTGTTCACATTGCTTCGCAGAATCGCTTTTGTGAAGAAAACAGTAACACTTGTTCAGAACGAAAGAAAGCACAGAGTCCCAGATTTGCTGTTGTCCTGGAGAGCTTGCAGAGCACTGGGGAAAGGCAGGCAGAGAATTCCCTTGTAGCACCTTCTCTGTGCCTGTTCACATTGCTTCGCAGAATCGCTTTTGTGCAGAAAACACTAACACTTGTTCAGAACGAAAGGAAGCACAGAGCCCCAGATTTGCTGTTGTCCTGGAGAGCTTGCAGAGCACTGGGGAAAGGCAGGCAGAGAATTCCCTGCTAGCACCTTCTCTGTGCCTGGGAAGCAGAAGTGTTCACATTGCTTCGCAGAATCGCTTTTGTGCAGAAAACAGTAACACTTGTTCAGAACGAAAGAAAGCACAGAGCCCCAGATTTTATGTTGTCCTGGAGAGCTTGCAGAGCACTGGGGAAAGGCAGGCAGAGAATTCCCTGTTAGCACCTTCTCTGTGCCTGGGAAGCAGAAGTGTTCACCTTGCTTCGCAGAATTGCTTTTGTGCAGAAAACACTAACACTTGTTCAGAACGAAAGAAAGCACAGAGCCCCAGATTTACTGTTGTCCTGGAGAGCTTGCAGAGCACTGGGGAAAGGCAGGCAGAGAATTCCCTGCTAGCACCTTCGCTGTGCCTGTTCACATTGCTTCGCAGAATCGCTTTTGTGCAGAAAACAGTAACACTTGTTCAGAACGAAAGGAAGCACAGAGCCCCAGATTTGCTGTTGTGTTGGAGAGGCTGCAGAGCACAGGGGAAAAGCAGGCCGAGAATTCCCTGCTAGCACCTTCTCTGTGCCTGGGAAGCAGAAGTGTTCACATTGCTTCGCAGAATCGCTTTTGTGCAGAAAACAGTAACACTTGTTCAGAACGAAAGAAAGCACAGAGCCCCAGATTTTATGTTGTCCTGGAGAGCTTGCAGAGCACTGGGGAAAGGCAGGCAGAGAATTCCCTGCTAGCACCTTCTCTGTGCCTGTTCACACTGCTTCGCAGAATCGCTTTTGTGCAGAAAACACTAACACTTGTTCAGAACGAAAGAAAGCACAGAGCCCCAGATTTTATGTTGTCCTGGAGAGCTTGCAGAGCACTGGGGAAAGGCAGGCAGAGAATTCCCTGCTAGCACCTTCTCTGTGCCTGTTCACATTGCTTCGCAGAATCGCTTTTGTGCAGAAAACAGTAACACTTGTTCAGAACGAAAGGAAGCACAGAGCCCCAGATTTTATGTTGTCCTGGAGAGCTTGCAGAGCACTGGGGAAAGGCAGGCAGAGAATTCCCTGCTAGCACCTTCTCTGTGCCTGTTCACATTGCTTCGCAGAATCGCTTTTGTGCAGAAAACACTAACACTTGTTCAGAACGAAAGAAAACACAGAGCCCCAGATTTGCTGTTGTCCTGGAGAGCTTGCAGAGCACTGGGGAAAGGCAGGCAGAGAATTCCCTGCTAGCACCTTCTCTGTGCCTGTTCACATTGATTCGCAGAATCGCTTTTGTGCAGAAAACACTAACACATGTTCAGAACGAAAGAAAGCACAGAGCCCCAGATTTTATGTTGTCCTGGAGAGCTTGCAGAGCACTGGGGAAAGGCAGGCAGAGAATTCCCTGCTAGCACCTTCTCTGTGCTTGTTCACATTGCTTCGCATAATCGCTTTTGTGCAGAAAACACTAACACTTGTTCAGAACGAAAGGAAACACAGAGCCCCAGATTTGCTGTTGTCCTGGAGAGCTTGCAGAGCACTGGGGAAAGGCAGGCAGAGAATTCCCTGCTAGCACCTTCTCTGTGCCTGGGAAGCAGAAATGTTCACATTGCTTCGCAGAATCGCTTTTGTGCAGAAAACAGTAACACTTGTTCAGAACGAAAGAAAGCACAGAGCCCCAGATTTACTGTTGTCCTGGAGAGGTTGCAGAGCACTGGGGAAAGGCAGGCAGAGAATTCCCTGCTAGCACCTTCTCTGTGCCTGTTCACATTGCTTCGCAGAATCGCTTTTGTGAAGAAAACAGTAACACTTGTTCAGAACGAAAGAA
Organism: Strix uralensis; assembly: GCF_047716275.1. Lineage (NCBI taxonomy): Eukaryota > Metazoa > Chordata > Aves > Strigiformes > Strigidae > Strix > Strix uralensis. Next base: position 62,470,467 of record NC_133976.1, read on the forward strand.
AGCACAGAGTCCCAGATTTGCTGTTGTCCTGGAGAGCTTGCAGAGCACTGGGGAAAGGCAGGCAGAGAATTCCCTTGTAGCACCTTCTCTGTGCCTGTTCACATTGCTTCGCAGAATCGCTTTTGTGCAGAAAACACTAACACTTGTTCAGAACGAAAGGAAGCACAGAGCCCCAGATTTGCTGTTGTCCTGGAGAGCTTGCAGAGCACTGGGGAAAGGCAGGCAGAGAATTCCCTGCTAGCACCTTCTCTGTGCCTGGGAAGCAGAAGTGTTCACATTGCTTCGCAGAATCGCTTTTGTGCAGAAAACAGTAACACTTGTTCAGAACGAAAGAAAGCACAGAGCCCCAGATTTTATGTTGTCCTGGAGAGCTTGCAGAGCACTGGGGAAAGGCAGGCAGAGAATTCCCTGTTAGCACCTTCTCTGTGCCTGGGAAGCAGAAGTGTTCACCTTGCTTCGCAGAATTGCTTTTGTGCAGAAAACACTAACACTTGTTCAGAACGAAAGGAAGCACAGAGCCCCAGATTTTATGTTGTCCTGGAGAGCTTGCAGAGCACTGGGGAAAGGCAAGCAGCAAATTCCCTACTAGCACCTTCTCTGTGCCTGTTCACATTGCTTCGCAGACTCGCTTTTGTGCAGAACACACTAACACTTGTTCAGAACGAAAGAAAGCACAGAGCCCCAGATTTTATGTTGTCCTGGAGAGCTTGCAGAGCACTGGGGAAAGGCAGGCAGAGAATTCCCTGCTAGCACCTTCTCTGTGCCTGTTCACATTGCTTCGCAGAATCGCTTTTGTGCAGAAAACACTAACACTTGTTCAGAACGAAAGGAAACACAGAGCCCCAGATTTGCTGTTGTCCTGGAGAGCTTGCAGAGCACTGGGGAAAGGCAGGCAGAGAATTCCCTGCTAGCACCTTCTCTGTGCCTGGGAAGCAGAAGTGTTCACATTGCTTCGCAGAATCGCTTTTGTGCAGAAAACAGTAACACTTGTTCAGAACGAAAGAAAGCACAGAGCCCCAGATTTGCTGTTGTCCTGGAGAGCTTGCAGAGCACTGGGGAAAGGCAGGCAGAGAATTCCCTGCTAGCACTTTCTCTGTGCCTGTGAAGCAGAAGTGTTCACATTGCTTCGCAGACTCGCTTTTGTGCAGAACACACTAACACTTGTTCAGAACGAAAGAAAGCACAGAGACCCAGATTTTATGTTGTCCTGGAGAGCTTGCAGAGCACTGGGGAAAGGCAGGCAGAGAATTCCCTTGTAGCACCTTCTCTGTGCCTGTTCACATTGCTTCGCAGAATCGCTTTTGTGCAGAAAACACTAACACTTGTTCAGAACGAAAGAAAGCACAGAGCCCCAGATTTTATGTTGTCCTGGAGAGCTTGCAGAGCACTGGGGAAAGGCAGGCAGAGAATTCCCTGCTAGCACCTTCTCTGTGCCTGGGAAGCAGATGTGTTCACATGGCTTCGCAGAATCGCTTTTGTGCAGAAAACACTAACACTTGTTCAGAACGAAAGAAAGCACAGAGCCCCAGATTTGCAGTTGTCCTGGAGAGCTTGCAGAGCACTGGGGAAAGGCAGGCCGAGAATTCCCTGCTAGCACCTCCTCTGTGCCTGTTGACATTGCTTCGCAGACTCGCTTTTGTGCAGAACACACTAACACTTGTTCAGAACGAAAGAAAGCACAGAGTCCCAGATTTGCTGTTGTCCTGGAGAGCTTGCAGAGCACTGGGGAAAGGCAGGCAGAGAATTCCCTGCTAGCACCTTCTCTGTGCCTGGGAAGCACAAGTGTTCACATTGCTTCGCAGAATCGCTTTTGTGCAGAAAACAGTAACACTTGTTCAGAACGAAAGGAAGCACAGAGCCCCAGATTTTATGTTGTCCTGGAGAGCTTGCAGAGCACTGGGGAAAGGCAAGCAGAAAATTCCCTGCTAGCACCTTCTCTGTGCCTGTTCACACTCTTCGCAGAATCGCTTTTGTGCAGAAAACACTAACACTTGTTCAGAACGAAAGGAAGCACAGAGCCCCAGATTTGCTGTTGTCCTGGAGAGCTTGCAGAGCACTGGGGAAAGGCAGGCAGAGAATTCCCTGCTAGCACCTTCGCTGTGCCTGTTCACATTATTTCGCAGAATCGCTTTTGTGCAGAAAACAGTAACACTTGTTCAGAACGAAAGAAAGCACAGAGCCCCAGATTTACTGTTGTCCTGGAGAGGTTGCAGAGCACTGGGGAAAGGCAGGCAGAGAATTCCCTGCTAGCACCTTCTCTGTGCCTGTTCACATTGCTTCGCAGAATCGCTTTTGTGCAGAAAACACTAACACTTGTTCAGAACGAAAGGAAACACAGAGCCCCAGATTTGCTGTTGTCCTGGAGAGCTTGCAGAGCACTGGGGAAAGGCAGGCAGAGAATTCCCTGCTAGCACCTTCTCTGTGCCTGGGAAGCAGAAGTGTTCACATTGCTTCGCAGAATCGCTTTTGTGCAGAAAACAGTAACACTTGTTCAGAACGAAAGAAAGCACAGAGCCCCAGATTTGCTGTTGTCCTGGAGAGCTTGCAGAGCACTGGGGAAAGGCAGGCCGAGAATTCCCTGCTAGCACCTCCTCTGTGCCTGTTGACATTGCTTCGCAGACTCGCTTTTGTGCAGAACACACTAACACTTGTTCAGAACGAAAGAAAGCACAGAGCCCCAGATTTTATGTTGTCCTGGAGAGCTTGCAGAGCACTGGGGAAAGGCAGGCAGAGAATTCCCTGCTAGCACCTTCTCTGTGCCTGGGAAGCAGAAGTGTTCACATTGCTTCGCAGAATCGCTTTTGTGCAGAAAACAGTAACACTTGTTCAGAACGGAAGGAAGCACAGAGCCCCAGATTTTATGTTGTCCTGGAGAGCTTGCAGAGCACTGGGGAAAGGCAAGCAGAAAATTCCCTGCTAGCACCTTCTCTGTGCCTGTTCACACTGCTTCGCAGAATCGCTTTTGTGCAGAAAACACTAACACTTGTTCAGAACGAAAGGAAGCACAGAGCCCCAGATTTTATGTTGTCCTGGAGAGCTTGCAGAGCACTGGGGAAAGGCAGGCAGAGAATTCCCTGCTAGCACCTTCTCTGTGCCTGTTCACATTATTTCGCAGAATCGCTTTTGTGCAGAAAACAGTAACACTTGTTCAGAACGAAAGAAAGCACAGAGCCCCAGATTTACTGTTGTCCTGGAGAGGTTGCAGAGCACTGGGGAAAGGCAGGCAGAGAATTCCCTGCTAGCACCTTCTCTGTGCCTGTTCACATTGCTTCGCAGAATCGCTTTTGTGCAGAAAACACTAACACTTGTTCAGAACGAAAGGAAGCACAGAGCCCCAGATTTGCTGTTGTCCTGGAGAGCTTGCAGAGCACTGGGGAAAGGCAGGCAGAGAATTCCCTGCTAGCACCTTCTCTGTGCCTGTGAAGTAGAAGTGTTCACATTGCTTCGCAGAATCGCTTTTGTGCAGAAAACAGTAACACTTGTTCAGAACGAAAGAAAGCACAGAGCCCCAGATTTTATGTTGTCCTGGAGAGCTTGCAGAGCACTGGGGAAAGGCAGGCAGAGAATTCCCTGTTAGCACCTTCTCTGTGCCTGGGAAGCAGAAGTGTTCACCTTGCTTCGCAGAATTGCTTTTGTGCAGAAAACACTAACACTTGTTCAGAACGAAAGGAAGCACAGAGCCCCAGATTTTATGTTGTCCTGGAGAGCTTGCAGAGCACTGGGGAAAGGCAAGCAGCAAATTCCCTACTAGCACCTTCTCTGTGCCTGTTCACATTGCTTCGCAGACTCGCTTTTGTGCAGAACACACTAACACTTGTTCAGAACGAAAGAAAGCACAGAGCCCCAGATTTTATGTTGTCCTGGAGAGCTTGCAGAGCACTGGGGAAAGGCAGGCAGAGAATTCCCTGCTAGCACCTTCTCTGTGCCTGTTCACATTGCTTCGCAGAATCGCTTTTGTGCAGAAAACACTAACACTTGTTCAGAACGAAAGGAAACACAGAGCCCCAGATTTGCTGTTGTCCTGGAGAGCTTGCAGAGCACTGGGGAAAGGCAGGCAGAGAATTCCCTGCTAGCACCTTCTCTGTGCCTGGGAAGCAGAAGTGTTCACATTGCTTCGCAGAATCGCTTTTGTGCAGAAAACAGTAACACTTGTTCAGAACGAAAGAAAGCACAGAGCCCCAGATTTGCTGTTGTCCTGGAGAGCTTGCAGAGCACTGGGGAAAGGCAGGCAGAGAATTCCCTGCTAGCACTTTCTCTGTGCCTGTGAAGCAGAAGTGTTCACATTGCTTCGCAGACTCGCTTTTGTGCAGAACACACTAACACTTGTTCAGAACGAAAGAAAGCACAGAGCCCCAGATTTTATGTTGTCCTGGAGAGCTTGCAGAGCACTGGGGAAAGGCAGGCAGAGAATTCCCTGCTAGCACCTTCTCTGTGCCTGGGAAGCAGAAGTGTTCACATTGCTTCGCAGAATCGCTTTTGTGCAGAAAACAGTAACACTTGTTCAGAACGAAAGGAAGCACAGAGCCCCAGATTTTATGTTGTCCTGGAGAGCTTGCAGAGCACTGGGGAAAGGCAAGCAGAAAATTCCCTGCTAGCACCTTCTCTGTGCCTGTTCACACTGCTTCGCAGAATCGCTTTTGTGCAGAAAACACTAACACCTGTTCAGAACGAAAGGAAGCACAGAGCCCCAGATTTTATGTTGTCCTGGAGAGCTTGCAGAGCACTGGGGAAAGGCAGGCAGAGAATTCCCTGCTAGCACCTTCTCTGTGCCTGTTCACATTGCTTCGCAGAATCGCTTTTGTGCAGAAAACACTAACACTTGTTCAGAACGAAAGGAAACACAGAGCCCCAGATTTGCTGTTGTCCTGGAGAGCTTGCAGAGCACTGGGGAAAGGCAGGCAGAGAATTCCCTGCTAGCACCTTCTCTGTGCCTGGGAAGCAGAAGTGTTCACATTGCTTCGCAGAATCGCTTTTGTGCAGAAAACAGTAACACTTGTTCAGAACGAAAGAAAGCACAGAGCCCCAGATTTGCTGTTGTCCTGGAGAGCTTGCAGAGCACTGGGGAAAGGCAGGCCGAGAATTCCCTGCTAGCACCTCCTCTGTGCCTGTTGACATTGCTTCGCAGACTCGCTTTTGTGCAGAACACACTAACACTTGTTCAGAACGAAAGAAAGCACAGAGCCCCAGATTTTATGTTGTCCTGGAGAGCTTGCAGAGCACTGGGGAAAGGCAGGCAGAGAATTCCCTGCTAGCACCTTCTCTGTGCCTGGGAAGCAGAAGTGTTCACATTGCTTCGCAGAATCGCTTTTGTGCAGAAAACAGTAACACTTGTTCAGAACGAAAGGAAGCACAGAGCCCCAGATTTTATGTTGTCCTGGAGAGCTTGCAGAGCACTGGGGAAAGGCAAGCAGAAAATTCCCTGCTAGCACCTTCTCTGTGCCTGTTCACACTGCTTCGCAGAATCGCTTTTGTGCAGAAAACACTAACACTTGTTCAGAACGAAAGGAAGCACAGAGCCCCAGATTTTATGTTGTCCTGGAGAGCTTGCAGAGCACTGGGGAAAGGCAGGCAGAGAATTCCCTGCTAGCACCTTCTCTGTGCCTGTTCACATTATTTCGCAGAATCGCTTTTGTGCAGAAAACAGTAACACTTGTTCAGAACGAAAGAAAGCACAGAGCCCCAGATTTACTGTTGTCCTGGAGAGGTTGCAGAGCACTGGGGAAAGGCAGGCAGAGAATTCCCTGCTAGCACCTTCTCTGTGCCTGTTCACATTGCTTCGCAGAATCGCTTTTGTGCAGAAAACACTAACACTTGTTCAGAACGAAAGAAAGCACAGAGCCCCAGATTTGCTGTTGTCCTGGAGAGCTTGCAGAGCACTGGGGAAAGGCAGGCAGAGAATTCCCTGCTAGCACCTTCTCTGTGCCTGGGAAGCAGAAGTGTTCACATTGCTTCGCAGAATCGCTTTTGTGCAGAAAACAGTAACACTTGTTCAGAACGAAAGAAAGCACAGAGCCCCAGATTTGCTGTTGTCCTGGAGAGCTTGCAGAGCACTGGGGAAAGGCAGGCAGAGAATTCCCTGCTAGCACTTTCTCTGTGCCTGTGAAGCAGAAGTGTTCACATTGCTTCGCAGACTCGCTTTTGTGCAGAACACACTAACACTTGTTCAGAACGAAAGAAAGCACAGAGCCCCAGATTTTATGTTGTCCTGGAGAGCTTGCAGAGCACTGGGGAAAGGCAGGCAGAGAATTCCCTGCTAGCACCTTCTCTGTGCCTGTTCACATTGCTTCGCAGAATCGCTTTTGTGCAGAAAACACTAACACTTGTTCAGAACGAAAGAAAGCACAGAGCCCCAGATTTTATGTTGTCCTGGAGAGCTTGCAGAGCACTGGGGAAAGGCAGGCAGAGAATTCCCTGCTAGCACCTTCTCTGTGCCTGGGAAGCAGATGTGTTCACATGGCTTCGCAGAATCGCTTTTGTGCAGAAAACACTAACACTTGTTCAGAACGAAAGAAAGCACAGAGCCCCAGATTTGCTGTTGTCCTGGAGAGCTTGCAGAGCACTGGGGAAAGGCAGGCCGAGAATTCCCTGCTAGCACCTCCTCTGTGCCTGTTGACATTGCTTCGCAGACTCGCTTTTGTGCAGAACACACTAACACTTGTTCAGAACGAAAGAAAGCACAGAGCCCCAGATTTTATGTTGTCCTGGAGAGCTTGCAGAGCACTGGGGAAAGGCAGGCAGAGAATTCCCTGCTAGCACCTTCTCTGTGCCTGGGAAGCAGAAGTGTTCACATTGCTTCGCAGAATCGCTTTTGTGCAGAAAACAGTAAAACTTGTTCAGAACGAAAGGAAGCACAGAGCCCCAGATTTGCTGTTGTCCTGGAGAGCTTGCAGAGCACTGGGGAAAGGCAGGCAGAGAATTCCCTGCTAGCACTTTCTCTGTGCCTGTTCACATTATTTCGCAGAATCGCTTTTGTGCAGAAAACAGTAACACTTTTTCAGAACGAAAGAAAGCACAGAGCCCCAGATTTACTGTTGTCCTGGAGAGGTTGCAGAGCACTGGGGAAAGGCAGGCAGAGAATTCCCTGCTAGCACCTTCTCTGTGCCTGTTCACATTGCTTCGCAGACTCGCTTTTGTGCAGAACACACTAAAACTTGTTCAGAACGAAAGAAAGCACAGAGCCACAGATTTTATGTTGTCCTGGAGAGCTTGCAGAGCACTGGGGAAAGGCAGGCAGAGAATTCCCTGCTAGCACCTTCTCTGTGCCTGGGAAGCAGAAGTGTTCACATTGCTTCGCAGAATCGCTTTTGTGCAGAAAACAGTAACACTTGTTCAGAACGAAAGAAAGCACAGAGCCCCAGATTTTATGTTGTCCTGGAGAGCTTGCAGAGCACTGGGGAAAGGCAGGCAGAGAATTCCCTGCTAGCACCTTCTCTGTGCCTGGTCACATTGCTTCGCAGAATCGCTTTTGTGCAGAAAACACTAACACTTGTTCAGAACGAAAGGAAGCACAGAGCACCAGATTTGCTGTTGTGTTGGAGAGGCTGCAGAGCACAGGGGAAAAGCAGGCCGAGAATTCCCTGCTAGCACCTTCTCTGTGCCTGGGAAGCAGAAGTGTTCACATTGCTTCGCAGAATCGCTTTTGTGCAGAAAACAGTAACACTTGTTCAGAACGAAAGGAAGCACAGAGCCCCAGATTTTATGTTGTCCTGGAGAGCTTGCAGAGCACTGGGGAAAGGCAGGCAGAGAATTCCCTGCTAGCACCTTCTCTGTGCCTGTTCACACTGCTTCGCAGAATCGCTTTTGTGCAGAAAACACTAACACTTGTTCAGAACGAAAGGAAACACAGAGCCCCAGATTTGCTGTTGTGTTGGAGAGGCTGCAGAGCACTGCGGAAAAGCAGGCCGAGAATTCCCTGCTAGCACCTTCTCTGTGCCTGGGAAGCAGATGTGTTCACATGGCTTCGCAGAATCGCTTTTGTGCAGAAAACTCTAACACTTGTTCAGAACGAAAGAAAGCACAGAGCCCCAGATTTGCAGTTGTCCTGGAGAGCTTGCAGAGCACTGGGGAAAGGCAGGCCGAGAATTCCCTGCTAGCACCTCCTCTGTGCCTGTTGACATTGCTTCGCAGACTCGCTTTTGTGCAGAACACACTAACACTTGTTCAGAACGAAAGAAAGCACAGAGCCCCAGATTTTATGTTGTCCTGGAGAGCTTGCAGAGCACTGGGGAAAGGCAGGCAGAGAATTCCCTGCTAGCACCTTCTCTGTGCCTGGGAAGCAGATGTGTTCACATGGCTTCGCAGAATCGCTTTTGTGCAGAAAACACTAACACTTGTTCAGAACGAAAGAAAGCACAGAGCCCCAGATTTGCTGTTGTCCTGGAGAGCTTGCAGAGCACTGGGGAAAGGCAGGCCGAGAATTCCCTGCTAGCACCTCCTCTGTGCCTGTTGACATTGCTTCGCAGACTCGCTTTTGTGCAGAACACACTAACACTTGTTCAGAACGAAAGAAAGCACAGAGCCCCAGATTTTATGTTGTCCTGGAGAGCTTGCAGAGCACTGGGGAAAGGCAGGCAGAGAATTCCCTGCTAGCACCTTCTCTGTGCCTGGGAAGCAGAAGTGTTCACATTGCTTCGCAGAATCGCTTTTGTGCAGAAAACAGTAAAACTTGTTCAGAACGAAAGGAAGCACAGAGCCCCAGATTTGCTGTTGTCCTGGAGAGCTTGCAGAGCACTGGGGAAAGGCAGGCAGAGAATTCCCTGCTAGCACTTTCTCTGTGCCTGTTCACATTATTTCGCAGAATCGCTTTTGTGCAGAAAACAGTAACACTTTTTCAGAACGAAAGAAAGCACAGAGCCCCAGATTTACTGTTGTCCTGGAGAGGTTGCAGAGCACTGGGGAAAGGCAGGCAGAGAATTCCCTGCTAGCACCTTCTCTGTGCCTGTTCACATTGCTTCGCAGACTCGCTTTTGTTCAGAACACACTAAAACTTGTTCAGAACGAAAGAAAGCACAGAGCCACAGATTTTATGTTGTCCTGGAGAGCTTGCAGAGCACTGGGGAAAGGCAGGCAGAGAATTCCCTGCTAGCACCTTCTCTGTGCCTGTTCACACTGCTTCGCAGAATCGCTTTTGTGCAGAACACAGTAACACTTTTTCAGAAAGAAAGGAAGCACAGAGCCTCAGATTTTATGTTATCCTGGAGAGCTTGCAGAGCACTGGGGAAAGGCAGGCAGAGAATTCCCTGCTAGCACCTTCTCTGTGCCTGGGAAGCAGAAGTGTTCACATTGCTTCGCAGAATCGCTTTTGTGCAGAAAACAGTAACACTTGTTCAGAACGAAAGAAAGCACAGAGCCCCAGATTTTATGTTGTCCTGGAGAGCTTGCAGAGCACTGGGGAAAGGCAGGCAGAGAATTCCCTGCTAGCACCTTCTCTGTGCCTGGTCACATTGCTTCGCAGAATCGCTTTTGTGCAGAAAACACTAACACTTGTTCAGAACGAAAGGAAGCACAGAGCCCCAGATTTGCTGTTGTGTTGGAGAGGCTGCAGAGCACAGGGGAAAAGCAGGCCGAGAATTCCCTGCTAGCACCTTCTCTGTGCCTGGGAAGCAGAAGTGTTCACATTGCTTCGCAGAATCGCTTTTGTGCAGAAAACAGTAACACTTGTTCAGAACGAAAGGAAGCACAGAGCCCCAGATTTTATGTTGTCCTGGAGAGCTTGCAGAGCACTGGGGAAAGGCAGGCAGAGAATTCCCTGCTAGCACCTTCTCTGTGCCTGTTCACACTGCTTCGCAGAATCGCTTTTGTGCAGAAAACACTAACACTTGTTCAGAACGAAAGGAAACACAGAGCCCCAGATTTGCTGTTGTGTTGGAGAGGCTGCAGAGCACTGCGGAAAAGCAGGCCGAGAATTCCCTGCTAGCACCTTCTCTGTGCCTGGGAAGCAGATGTGTTCACATGGCTTCGCAGAATCGCTTTTGTGCAGAAAACTCTAACACTTGTTCAGAACGAAAGAAAGCACAGAGCCCCAGATTTGCAGTTGTCCTGGAGAGCTTGCAGAGCACTGGGGAAAGGCAGGCCGAGAATTCCCTGCTAGCACCTCCTCTGTGCCTGTTGACATTGCTTCGCAGACTCGCTTTTGTGCAGAACACACTAACACTTGTTCAGAACGAAAGAAAGCACAGAGCCCCAGATTTTATGTTGTCCTGGAGAGCTTGCAGAGCACTGGGGAAAGGCAGGCAGAGAATTCCCTGCTAGCACCTTCTCTGTGCCTGGGAAGCAGAAGTGTTCACATTGCTTCGCAGAATCGCTTTTGTGCAGAAAACAGTAACACTTGTTCAGAACGAAAGGAAGCACAGAGCCCCAGATTTTATGTTGTCCTGGAGAGCTTGCAGAGCACTGGGGAAAGGCAAGCAGAAAATTCCCTGCTAGCACCTTCTCTGTGCCTGTTCACACTGCTTCGCAGAATCGCTTTTGTGCAGAAAACACTAACACTTGTTCAGAACGAAAGGAAGCACAGAGCCCCAGATTTGCTGTTGTCCTGGAGAGCTTGCAGAGCACTGGGGAAAGGCAGGCAGAGAATTCCCTGCTAGCACCTTCGCTGTGCCTGTTCACATTATTTCGCAGAATCGCTTTTGTGCAGAAAACACTAACACTTGTTCAGAACGAAAGAAAGCACAGAGCCCCAGATTTACTGTTGTCCTGGAGAGCTTGCAGAGCACTGGGGAAAGGCAGGCAGAGAATTCCCTGCTAGCACCTTCTCTGTGCCTGTTCACATTGCTTCTCAGAATCGCTTTTGTGCAGAAAACACTAACACTTGTTCAGAACGAAAGGAAACACAGAGCCCCAGATTTTATGTTGTCCTGGAGAGGTTGCAAAGCACTGGGGAAAGGCAGGCAGAGAATTCCCTTGTAGCACCTTCTGTGTGCCTGTTTACGTTGCTGCACAGAAGCGCTTTTGTGCAAAAAACACTAACACTTGTTCAGAACAAAAGAAAGCACAGAGCCCCAGATTTGCTGTTGTCCTGGAGAGATTGCAGAGCACTGGGGAAAGGCAGGCAGAGAATTCCCTGCTAGCACCTTCTCTGTGCCTGTGAAGCAGAAGTGTTCACATTGCTTCGCAGAATCGCTTTTGTGCAGAAAACAGTAACACTTGTTCAGAACGAAAGAAAGCACAGAGCCCCAGATTTTATGTTGTCCTGGAGAGCTTGCAGAGCACTGGGGAAAGGCAGGCAGAGAATTCCCTGCTAGCACCTTCTCTGTGCCTGGGAAGCGGAAGTGTTCTCATGGCTTCGCAGAATCGCTTTTGTGCAGAAAACACTAACACTTGTTCAGAACGAAAGAAAGCACAGAGCCCCAGATTTGCTGTTGTCCTGGAGAGCTTGCAGAGCACTGGGGAAAGGCAGGCAGAGAATTCCCTGCTAGCACCTTCTCTGTGCCTGGGAAGCAGAAGTGTTCACATTGCTTCGCAGAATCGCTTTTGTGCAGAAAACAGTAACACTTGTTCAGAACGAAAGGAAGCACAGAGCCCCAGATTTTATGTTGTCCTGGAGAGCTTGCAGAGCACTGGGGAAAGGCAGGCAGAGAATTCCCTGCTAGCACCTTCTCTGTGCCTGTTCACATTATTTCGCAGAATCGCTTTTGTGCAGAAAACAGTAACACTTGTTCAGAACGAAAGAAAGCACAGAGCCCCAGATTTACTGTTGTCCTGGAGAGGTTGCAGAGCACTGGGGAAAGGCAGGCAGAGAATTCCCTGCTAGCACCTTCTCTGTGCCTGGGAAGCAGAAGTGTTCACATTGCTTCGCAGAATCGCTTTTGTGCAGAAAACAGTAACACTTGTTCAGAACGAAAGAAAGCACAGAGCCCCAGATTTGCTGTTGTCCTGGAGAGCTTGCAGAGCACTGGGGAAAGGCAGGCAGAGAATTCCCTGCTAGCACTTTCTCTGTGCCTGTGAAGCAGAAGTGTTCACATTGCTTCGCAGACTCGCTTTTGTGCTGAACACACTAACACTTGTTCAGAACGAAAGAAAGCACAGAGCCCCAGATTTTATGTTGTCCTGGAGAGCTTGCAGAGCACTGGGGAAAGGCAGGCAGAGAATTCCCTGCTAGCACCTTCTCTGTGCCTGTTCACATTGCTTCGCAGAATCGCTTTTGTGCAGAAAACACTAACACTTGTTCAGAACGAAAGAAAGCACAGAGCCCCAGATTTTATGTTGTCCTGGAGAGCTTGCAGAGCACTGGGGAAAGGCAGGCAGAGAATTCCCTGCTAGCACCTTCTCTGTGCCTGGGAAGCAGATGTGTTCACATGGCTTCGCAGAATCGCTTTTGTGCAGAAAACACTAACACTTGTTCAGAACGAAAGAAAGCACAGAGCCCCAGATTTGCTGTTGTCCTGGAGAGCTTGCAGAGCACTGGGGAAAGGCAGGCCGAGAATTCCCTGCTAGCACCTCCTCTGTGCCTGTTGACATTGCTTCGCAGACTCGCTTTTGTGCAGAACACACTAACACTTGTTCAGAACGAAAGAAAGCACAGAGCCCCAGATTTTATGTTGTCCTGGAGAGCTTGCAGAGCACTGGGGAAAGGCAGGCAGAGAATTCCCTGCTAGCACCTTCTCTGTGCCTGTGAAGCAGAAGTGTTCACATTGCTTCGCAGAATCGCTTTTGTGCAGAAAACAGTAAAACTTGTTCAGAACGAAAGGAAGCACAGAGCCCCAGATTTTATGTTGTCCTGGAGAGCTTGCAGAGCACTGGGGAAAGGCAAGCAGAAAATTCCCTGCTAGCACCTTCTCTGTGCCTGTTCACACTGCTTCGCAGAATCGCTTTTGTGCAGAAAACACTAACACTTGTTCAGAACGAAAGGAAACACAGAGCCCCAGATTTGCTGTTGTCCTGGAGAGCTTGCAGAGCACTGGGGAAAGGCAGGCAGAGAATTCCCTGCTAGCACCTTCGCTGTGCCTGTTCACATTATTTCGCAGAATCGCTTTTGTGCAGAAAACAGTAACACTTTTTCAGAACGAAAGAAAGCACAGAGCCCCAGATTTACTGTTGTCCTGGAGAGGTTGCAGAGCACTGGGGAAAGGCAGGCAGAGAATTCCCTGCTAGCACCTTCTCTGTGCCTGTTCACATTGCTTCGCAGACTCGCTTTTGTGCAGAACACACTAACACTTGTTCAGAACGAAAGAAAGCACAGAGCCCCAGATTTTATGTTGTCCTGGAGAGCTTGCAGAGCACTGGGGAAAGGCAGGCAGAGAATTCCCTGCTAGCACCTTCTCTGTGCCTGGGAAGCAGAAGGGTTCACATTGCTTCGCAGAATCGCTTTTGTGCAGAAAACAGTAACACTTGTTCAGAACGAAAGAAAGCACAGAGCCCCAGATTTTATGTTGTCCTGGAGAGCTTGCAGAGCACTGGGGAAAGGCAGGCAGAGAATTCCCTGCTAGCACCTTCTCTGTGCCTGTTCACATTGCTTCGCAGAATCGCTTTTGTGCAGAAAACACTAACACTTGTTCAGAACGAAAGGAAGCACAGAGCCCCAGATTTGCTGTTGTGTTGGAGAGGCTGCAGAGCACAGGGGAAAAGCAGGCCGAGAATTCCCTGCTAGCACCTTCTCTGTGCCTGGGAAGCAGAAGTGTTCACATTGCTTCGCAGAATCGCTTTTGTGCAGAAAACAGTAACACTTGTTCAGAACGAAAGAAAGCACAGAGCCCCAGATTTTATGTTGTCCTGGAGAGCTTGCAGAGCACTGGGGAAAAGCAGGCAGAGAATTCCCTTGTAGCACCTTCTCTGTGCCTGTTCACATTGCTTCGCAAAATCGCTTTTGTGCAGAAAACACTAACACTTGTTCAGAACGAAAGGAAGCACAGAGCCCCAGATTTTATGTTGTCCTGGAGAGCTTGCAGAGCACTGGGGAAAGGCAGGCAGAGAATTCCCTGCTAGCACCTTCTCTGTGCCTGTTCACACTGCTTCGCAGAATCGCTTTTGTGCAGAAAACACTAACACTTGTTCAGAACGAAAGGAAGCACAGAGCCCCAGATTTGCTGTTGTGTTGGAGAGGCTGCAGAGCACTGCGGAAAAGCAGGCCGAGAATTCCCTGCTAGCACCTTCTCTGTGCCTGGGAAGCAGATGTGTTCACATGGCTTCGCAGAATCGCTTTTGTGCAGAAAACACTAACACTTGTTCAGAACGAAAGAAAGCACAGAGCCCCAGATTTGCAGTTGTCCTGGAGAGCTTGCAGAGCACTGGGGAAAGGCAGGCCGAGAATTCCCTGCTAGCACCTCCTCTGTGCCTGTTGACATTGCTTCGCAGACTCGCTTTTGTGCAGAACACACTAACACTTGTTCAGAACGAAAGAAAGCACAGAGCCCCAGATTTTATGTTGTCCTGGAGAGCTTGCAGAGCACTGGGGAAAGGCAGGCAGAGAATTCCCTGCTAGCACCTTCTCTGTGCCTGGGAAGCAGAAGTGTTCACATTGCTTCGCAGAATCGCTTTTGTGCAGAAAACAGTAACACTTGTTCAGAACGAAAGGAAGCACAGAGCCCCAGATTTTATGTTGTCCTGGAGAGCTTGCAGAGCACTGGGGAAAGGCAAGCAGAAAATTCCCTGCTAGCACCTTCTCTGTGCCTGTTCACACTGCTTCGCAGAATCGCTTTTGTGCAGAACACACTAACACTTGTTCAGAACGAAAGGAAGCACAGAGCCCCAGATTTGCTGTTGTCCTGGAGAGCTTGCAGAGCACTGGGGAAAGGCAGGCAGAGAATTCCCTGCTAGCACCTTCGCTGTGCCTGTTCACATTATTTCGCAGAATCGCTTTTGTGCAGAAAACAGTAACACTTGTTCAGAACAAAAGGAAGCACAGAGCCCCAGATTTACTGTTGTCCTGGAGAGGTTGCAGAGCACTGGGGAAAGGCAGGCATAGAATTCCCTGCTAGCACCTTCTCTGTGCCTGTTCACATTGCTTCGCAGAATCGCTTTTGTGCAGAAAACACTAACACTTGTTCAGAACGAAAGGAAACACAGAGCCCCAGATTTGCTGTTGTCCTGGAGAGCTTGCAGAGCACTGGGGAAAGGCAGGCAGAGAATTCCCTGCTAGCACCTTCTCTGTGCCTGGGAAGCAGAAGTGTTCACATTGCTTCGCAGAATCGCTTTTGTGCAGAAAACAGTAACACTTGTTCAGAACGAAAGAAAGCACAGAGCCCCAGATTTGCTGTTGTCCTGGAGAGCTTGCAGAGCACTGGGGAAAGGCAGGCCGAGAATTCCCTGCTAGCACCTCCTCTGTGCCTGTTGACATTGCTTCGCAGACTCGCTTTTGTGCAGAACACACTAACACTTGTTCAGAACGAAAGAAAGCACAGAGCCCCAGATTTTATGTTGTCCTGGAGAGCTTGCAGAGCACTGGGGAAAGGCAGGCAGAGAATTCCCTGCTAGCACCTTCTCTGTGCCTGGGAAGCAGAAGTGTTCACATTGCTTCGCAGAATCGCTTTTGTGTAGAAAACAGTAACACTTGTTCAGAACGAAAGGAAGCACAGAGCCCCAGATTTTATGTTGTCCTGGAGAGCTTGCAGAGCACTGGGGAAAGGCAAGCAGAAAATTCCCTGCTAGCACCTTCTCTGTGCCTGTTCACACTGCTTCGCAGAATCGCTTTTGTGCAGAAAACACTAACACTTGTTCAGAACGAAAGGAAGCACAGAGCCCCAGATTTTATGTTGTCCTGGAGAGCTTGCAGAGCACTGGGGAAAGGCAGGCAGAGAATTCCCTGCTAGCACCTTCTCTGTGCCTGTTCACATTATTTCGCAGAATCGCTTTTGTGCAGAAAACACTAACACTTGTTCAGAACGAAAGAAAGCACAGAGCCCCAGATTTACTGTTGTCCTGGAGAGGTTGCAGAGCACTGGGGAAAGGCAGGCAGAGAATTCCCTGCTAGCACCTTCTCTGTGCCTGTTCACATTGCTTCGCAGAATCGCTTTTGTGCAGAAAACACTAACACTTGTTCAGAACGAAAGAAAGCACAGAGCCCCAGATTTGCTGTTGTCCTGGAGAGCTTGCAGAGCACTGGGGAAAGGCAGGCAGAGAATTCCCTTGTAGCACCTTTTCTGTGCCTGTTCACATTGCTTCGCAGAATCGCTTTTGTGCAGAAAACACTAACACTTGTTCAGAACGAAAGAAAGCACAGAGCCCCAGATTTTATGTTGTCCTGGAGAGCTTGCAGAGCACTGGGGAAAGGCAGGCAGAGAATTCCCTGCTAGCACCTTCTCTGTGCCTGGGAAGCAGATGTGTTCACATGGCTTCGCAGAATCGCTTTTGTGCAGAAAACACTAACACTTGTTCAGAACGAAAGAAAGCACAGAGCCCCAGATTTGCTGTTGTCCTGGAGAGCTTGCAGAGCACTGGGGAAAGGCAGGCCGAGAATTCCCTGCTAGCACCTCCTCTGTGCCTGTTGACATTGCTTCGCAGACTCGCTTTTGTGCAGAACACACTAACACTTGTTCAGAACGAAAGAAAGCACAGAGCCCCAGATTTTATGTTGTCCTGGAGAGCTTGCAGAGCACTGGGGAAAGGCAGGCAGAGAATTCCCTGCTAGCACCTTCTCTGTGCCTGTGAAGCAGAAGTGTTCACATTGCTTCGCAGAATCGCTTTTGTGCAGAAAACAGTAAAACTTGTTCAGAACGAAAGGAAGCACAGAGCCCCAGATTTTATGTTGTCCTGGAGAGCTTGCAGAGCACTGGGGAAAGGCAAGCAGAAAATTCCCTGCTAGCACCTTCTCTGTGCCTGTTCACACTGCTTCGCAGAATCGCTTTTGTGCAGAAAACACTAACACTTGTTCAGAACGAAAGGAAACACAGAGCCCCAGATTTGCTGTTGTCCTGGAGAGCTTGCAGAGCACTGGGGAAAGGCAGGCAGAGAATTCCCTGCTAGCACCTTCGCTGTGCCTGTTCACATTATTTCGCAGAATCGCTTTTGTGCAGAAAACAGTAACACTTTTTCAGAACGAAAGAAAACACAGAGCCCCAGATTTACTGTTGTCCTGGAGAGGTTGCAGAGCACTGGGGAAAGGCAGGCAGAGAATTCCCTGCTAGCACCTTCTCTGTGCCTGTTCACATTGCTTCGCAGACTCGCTTTTGTGCAGAACACACTAACACTTGTTCAGAACGAAAGAAAGCACAGAGCCCCAGATTTTATGTTGTCCTGGAGAGCTTGCAGAGCACTGGGGAAAGGCAGGCAGAGAATTCCCTGCTAGCACCGTCTCTGTGCCTGTTCACATTGCTTCGCAGAATCGCTTTTGTGCAGAAAACAGTAACACTTGTTCAGAACGAAAGGAAGCACAGAGCCCCAGATTTGCTGTTGTGTTGGAGAGGCTGCAGAGCACTGCGGAAAAGCAGGCCGAGAATTCCCTGCTAGCACCTTCTCTGTGCCTGGGAAGCAGAAGTGTTCACATTGCTTCGCAGAATCGCTTTTGTGCAGAAAACAGTAACACTTGTTCAGAACGAAAGAAAGCACAGAGCCCCAGATTTTATGTTGTCCTGGAGAGCTTGCAGAGCACTGGGGAAAAGCAGGCAGAGAATTCCCTTGTAGCACCTTCTCTGTGCCTGTTCACACTGCTTCGCAAAATCGCTTTTGTGCAGAAAACACTAACACTTGTTCAGAACGAAAGGAAGCACAGAGCCCCAGATTTTATGTTGTCCTGGAGAGCTTGCAGAGCACTGGGGAAAGGCAGGCAGAGAATTCCCTGCTAGCACCTTCTCTGTGCCTGTTCACACTGCTTCGCAGAATCGCTTTTGTGCAGAAAACACTAACACTTGTTCAGAACGAAAGGAAACACAGAGCCCCAGATTTGCTGTTGTGTTGGAGAGGCTGCAGAGCACTGCGGAAAAGCAGGCCGAGAATTCCCTGCTAGCACCTTCTCTGTGCCTGGGAAGCAGAAGTGTTCACATTGCTTCGCAGAATCGCTTTTGTGCAGAACACACTAACACTTGTTCAGAACGAAAGAAAGCACAGAGCCCCAGATTTTATGTTGTCCTGGAGAGCTTGCAGAGCACTGGGGAAAGGCAGGCAGAGAATTCCCTGCTAGCACCTTCTCTGTGCCTGGGAAGCAGAAGGGTTCACATTGCTTCGCAGAATCGCTTTTGTGCAGAAAACAGTAACACTTGTTCAGAACGAAAGAAAGCACAGAGCCCCAGATTTTATGTTGTCCTGGAGAGCTTGCAGAGCACTGGGGAAAGGCAGGCAGAGAATTCCCTGCTAGCACCTTCTCTGTGCCTGTTCACATTGCTTCGCAGAATCGCTTTTGTGCAGAAAACAGTAACACTTGTTCAGAACGAAAGGAAGCACAGAGCCCCAGATTTGCTGTTGTGTTGGAGAGGCTGCAGAGCACAGGGGAAAAGCAGGCCGAGAATTCCCTGCTAGCACCTTCTCTGTGCCTGGGAAGCAGAAGTGTTCACATTGCTTCGCAGAATCGCTTTTGTGCAGAAAACAGTAACACTTGTTCAGAACGAAAGAAAGCACAGAGCCCCAGATTTTATGTTGTCCTGGAGAGCTTGCAGAGCACTGGGGAAAAGCAGGCAGAGAATTCCCTGCTAGCACCTTCTCTGTGCCTGTTCACATTGCTTCGCAAAATCGCTTTTGTGCAGAAAACACTAACACTTGTTCAGAACGAAAGGAAGCACAGAGCCCCAGATTTTATGTTGTCCTGGAGAGCTTGCAGAGCACTGGGGAAAGGCAGGCAGAGAATTCCCTGCTAGCACCTTCTCTGTGCCTGTTCACACTGCTTCGCAGAATCGCTTTTGTGCAGAAAACACTAACACTTGTTCAGAACGAAAGGAAACACAGAGCCCCAGATTTGCTGTTGTGTTGGAGAGGCTGCAGAGCACTGCGGAAAAGCAGGCCGAGAATTCCCTGCTAGCACCTTCTCTGTGCCTGGGAAGCAGAAGTGTTCACATTGCTTCGCAGAATCGCTTTTGTGCAGAACACACTAACACTTGTTCAGAACGAAAGAAAGCACAGAGCCCCAGATTTTATGTTGTCCTGGAGAGCTTGCAGAGCACTGGGGAAAGGCAGGCCGAGAATTCCCTGCTAGCACCTTCTCTGTGCCTGTTCACACTGCTTCGCAGAATCGCTTTTGTGCAGAAAACACTAACACTTGTTCAGAACGAAAGGAAACACAGAGCCCCAGATTTGCTGTTGTCCTGGAGAGCTTGCAGAGCACTGGGGAAAGGCAGGCAGAGAATTCCCTGCTAGCACCTTCTCTGTGCCTGTTCACATTGCTTCGCAGAATCGCTTTTGTGCAGAAAACACTAACACTTGTTCAGAACGAAAGAAAGCACAGAGCCCCAGATTTTATGTTGTCCTGGAGAGGTTGCAGAGCACTGGGGAAAGGCAGGCAGAGAATTCCCTGCTAGCACCTTCTCTGTGCCTGTTCACATTGCTTCGCAGACTCGCTTTTGTGCAGAACACACTAACACTTGTTCAGAACGAAAGAAAGCACAGAGCCCCAGATTTTATGTTGTCCTGGAGAGCTTGCAGAGCACTGGGGAAAGGCAGGCAGAGAATTCCCTGCTAGCACCTTCTCTGTGCCTGTTCACATTGCTTCGCAGAATCGCTTTTGTGCAGAAAACACTAACACTTGTTCAGAACGAAAGGAAACACAGAGCCCCAGATTTGCTGTTGTCCTGGAGAGCTTGCAGAGCACTGGGGAAAGGCAGGCAGAGAATTCCCTGCTAGCACCTTCTCTGTGCCTGGGAAGCAGAAGTGTTCACATTGCTTTGCAGAATCGCTTTTGTGCAGAAAACAGTAACACTTGTTCAGAACGAAAGAAAGCACAGAGCCCCAGATTTGCTGTTGTCCTGGAGAGCTTGCAGAGCACTGGGGAAAAGCAGGCCGAGAATTCCCTGCTAGCACCTTCTCTGTGCCTGGGAAGCAGAAGTGTTCACATTGCTTCGCAGAATCGCTTTTGTGCAGAACACACTAACACTTGTTCAGAACGAAAGAAAGCACAGAGCCCCAGATTTGCTGTTGTCCTGGAGAGCTTGCAGAGCACTGGGGAAAGGCAGGCAGAGAATTCCCTGCTAGCACCTTCTCTGTGCCTGTTCACACTGCTTCGCAGAATCGCTTTTGTGCAGAAAACACTAACACTTGTTCAGAACGAAAGGAAACACAGAGCCCCAGATTTGCTGTTGTCCTGGAGAGCTTGCAGAGCACTGGGGAAAGGCAGGCAGAGAATTCCCTGCTAGCACCTTCTCTGTGCCTGTTCACATTGCTTCGCAGAATCGCTTTTGTGCAGAAAACACTAACACTTGTTCAGAACGAAAGAAAGCACAGAGCCCCAGATTTTATGTTGTCCTGGAGAGGTTGCAGAGCACTGGGGAAAGGCAGGCAGAGAATTCCCTGCTAGCACCTTCTCTGTGCCTGTTCACATTGCTTCGCAGACTCGCTTTTGTGCAGAACACACTAACACTTGTTCAGAACGAAAGAAAGCACAGAGCCCCAGATTTTATGTTGTCCTGGAGAGCTTGCAGAGCACTGGGGAAAGGCAGGCAGAGAATTCCCTGCTAGCACCTTCTCTGTGCCTGTTCACATTGCTTCGCAGAATCGCTTTTGTGCAGAAAACACTAACACTTGTTCAGAACGAAAGGAAATACAGAGCCCCAGATTTTATGTTGTCCTGGAGAGCTTGCAGAGCACTGGGGAAAGGCAGGCAGAGAATTCCCTGCTAGCACCTTCTCTGTGCCTGGGAAGCAGAAGTGTTCACATTGCTTCGCAGAATCGCTTTTGTGCAGAAAACAGTAACACTTGTTCAGAACGAAAGAAAGCACAGAGCCCCAGATTTGCTGTTGTCCTGGAGAGCTTGCAGAGCACTGGGGAAAAGCAGGCAGAGAATTCCCTGCTAGCACCTTCTCTGTGCCTGGGAAGCAGAAGTGTTCACATTGCTTCGCAGAATCGCTTTTGTGCAGAAAACACTAACACTTGTTCAGAACGAAAGAAAGCACAGAGCCCCAGATTTTATGTTGTCCTGGAGAGCTTGCAGAGCACTGGGGAAAGGCAGGCAGAGAATCCCCTGCTAGCACCTTCTCTGTGCCTGTTCACACTGCTTCGCAGAATCGCTTTTGTGCAGAAAACACTAACACTTGTTCAGAACGAAAGAAAGCACAGAGCCCCAGATTTGCTGTTGTCCTGGAGAGCTTGCAGAGCACTGGGGAAAGGCAGGCAGAGAATTCCCTGCTAGCACCTTCTCTGTGCCTGTTCACACTACTTCGCAGAATAGCTTTTGTGCAGAAAACACTAACACTTGTTCAGAACGAAAGGAAACACAGAGCCCCAGGTTTGCTATTGTCCTGGAGAGCTTGCAGAGCACTGGGGAAAGGCAGGCAGAGAATTCCCTGCTAGCACCTTCTCTGTGCCTGTTCACACTGCTTCGCAGAATCGCTTTTGTGCAGAAAACACTAACACTTGTTCAGAACGAAAGGAAGCACAGAGCCCCAGATTTGCTGTTGTCCTGGAGAGGTTGCAGAGCACTGGGGAAAGGCAGGCAGAGAATTCCCTGCTAGCACCTTCTCTGTGCCTGTTCACATTGCTTCGCAGACTCGCTTTTGTGCAGAACACACTAACACTTGTTCAGAACGAAAGAAAGCACAGAGCCCCAGATTTTATGTTGTCCTGGAGAGCTTGCAGAGCACTGGGGAAAGGCAGGCAGAGAATTCCCTGCTAGCACCTTCGCTGTGCCTGGGAAGCAGAAGTGTTCACATGGCTTCGCAGAATCGCTTTTGTGCAGAAAACACTAACACTTGTTCAGAACGAAAGAAAGCACAGAGCCCCAGATTTTATGTTGTCCTGGAGAGCTTGCAGAGCACTGGGGAAAGGCAGGCAGAGAATCCCCTGCTAGCACCTTCTCTGTGCCTGGGAAGCAGAAGTGTTCACATGGCTTCGCAGAATCGCTTTTGTGCAGAAAACAGTAACACTTGTTCAGAACGAAAGAAAGCACAGAGCCCCAGATTTTATGTTGTCCTGGAGAGCTTGCAGAGCACTGGGGAAAGGCAGGCAGAGAATTCCCTGCTAGCACCTTCTCTGTGCCTGTTCACACTGCTTCGCAGAATCGCTTTTGTGCAGAAAACACTAACACTTGTTCAGAACGAAAGGAAACACAGAGCCCCAGATTTGCTGTTGTCCTGGAGAGCTTGCAGAGCACTGGGGAAAGGCAGGCAGAGAATTCCCTGCTAGCACCTTCTCTGTGCCTGTTCACATTGCTTCGCAGAATCGCTTTTGTGCAGAAAACACTAACACTTGTTCAGAACGAAAGAAAGCACAGAGCCACAGATTTTATGTTGTCCTGGAGAGGTTGCAGAGCACTGGGGAAAGGCAGGCAGAGAATTCCCTGCTAGCACCTTCTCTGTGCCTGTTCACATTGCTTCGCAGACTCGCTTTTGTGCAGAACACACTAACACTTGTTCAGAACGAAAGAAAGCACAGAGCCCCAGATTTTATGTTGTCCTGGAGAGCTTGCAGAGCACTGGGGAAAGGCAGGCAGAGAATTCCCTGCTAGCACCTTCTCTGTGCCTGTTCACATTGCTTCGCAGAATCGCTTTTGTGCAGAAAACACTAACACTTGTTCAGAACGAAAGGAAACACAGAGCCCCAGATTTGCTGTTGTCCTGGAGAGCTTGCAGAGCACTGGGGAAAGGCAGGCAGAGAATTCCCTGCTAGCACCTTCTCTGTGCCTGGGAAGCAGAAGTGTTCACATTGCTTCGCAGAATCGCTTTTGTGCAGAAAACAGTAACACTTGTTCAGAACGAAAGAAAGCACAGAGCCCCAGATTTGCTGTTGTCCTGGAGAGCTTGCAGAGCACTGGGGAAAAGCAGGCAGAGAATTCCCTGCTAGCACCTTCTCTGTGCCTGGGAAGCAGAAGTGTTCACATTGCTTCGCAGAATCGCTTTTGTGCAGAAAACACTAACACTTGTTCAGAACGAAAGAAAGCACAGAGCCCCAGATTTTATGTTGTCCTGGAGAGCTTGCAGAGCACTGGGGAAAGGCAGGCAGAGAATCCCCTGCTAGCACCTTCTCTGTGCCTGTTCACACTGCTTCGCAGAATCGCTTTTGTGCAGAAAACACTAACACTTGTTCAGAACGAAAGGAAACACAGAGCCCCAGATTTGCTGTTGTCCTGGAGAGCTTGCAGAGCACTGGGGAAAGGCAGGCAGAGAATTCCCTGCTAGCACCTTCTCTGTGCCTGTTCACACTGCTTCGCAGAATCGCTTTTGTGCAGAAAACACTAACACTTGTTCAGAACGAAAGAAAGCACAGAGCCCCAGATTTGCTGTTGTCCTGGAGAGCTTGCAGAGCACTGGGGAAAGGCAGGCAGAGAATTCCCTGCTAGCACCTTCGCTGTGCCTGGGAAGCAGAAGTGTTCACATGGCTTCGCAGAATCGCTTTTGTGCAGAAAACACTAACACTTGTTCAGAACGAAAGAAAGCACAGAGCCCCAGATTTGCTGTTGTCCTGGAGAGGTTGCAGAGCACTGGGGAAAGGCAGGCAGAGAATTCCCTGCTAGCACCTTCTCTGTGCCTGTTCACATTGCTTCGCAGACTCGCTTTTGTGCAGAACACACTAACACTTGTTCAGAACGAAAGAAAGCACAGAGCCCCAGATTTGCTGTTGTCCTGGAGAGCTTGCAGAGCACTGGGGAAAAGCAGGCAGAGAATTCCCTGCTAGCACCTTCTCTGTGCCTGGGAAGCAGAAGTGTTCACATTGCTTCGCAGAATCGCTTTTGTGCAGAAAACACTAACACTTGTTCAGAACGAAAGAAAGCACAGAGCCCCAGATTTTATGTTGTCCTGGAGAGCTTGCAGAGCACTGGGGAAAGGCAGGCAGAGAATCCCCTGCTAGCACCTTCTCTGTGCCTGTTCACACTGCTTCGCAGAATCGCTTTTGTGCAGAAAACACTAACACTTGTTCAGAACGAAAGGAAACACAGAGCCCCAGATTTTATGTTGTCCTGGAGAGGTTGCAGAGCACTGGGGAAAGGCAGGCAGAGAATTCCCTGCTAGCACCTTCTCTGTGCCTGTTCACACTGCTTCGCAGAATCGCTTTTGTGCAGAAAACACTAACACTTGTTCAGAACGAAAGAAAGCACAGAGCCCCAGATTTGCTGTTGTCCTGGAGAGCTTGCAGAGCACTGGGGAAAGGCAGGCAGAGAATTCCCTGCTAGCACCTTCTCTGTGCCTGTTCACACTACTTCGCAGAATCGCTTTTGTGCAGAAAACACTAACACTTGTTCAGAACGAAAGGAAAGCACAGAGCCCCAGATTTGCTGTTGTCCTGGAGAGCTTGCAGAGCACTGGGGAAAGGCAGGCAGAGAATTCCCTGCTAGCACCTTCTCTGTGCCTGTTCACATTGCTTTGCAGAATAGCTTTTGTGCAGAAAACACTAACACTTGTTCAGAACGAAAGGAAGCACAGAGCCCCAGGTTTGCTGTTGTCCTGGAGAGCTTGCAGAGCACTGGGGAAAGGCAGGCAGAGAATTCCCTGCTAGCACCTTCTCTGTGCCTGTTCACATTGCTTCGCAGACTCGCTTTTGTGCAGAACACACTAACACTTGTTCAGAACGAAAGAAAGCACAGAGCCCCAGATTTGCTGTTGTCCTGGAGAGCTTGCAGAGCACTGGGGAAAGGCAGGCAGAGAATTCCCTGCTAGCACCTTCGCTGTGCCTGGGAAGCAGAAGTGTTCACATGGCTTCGCAGAATCGCTTTTGTGCAGAAAACACTAACACTTGTTCAGAACGAAAGAAAGCACAGAGCCCCAGATTTTATGTTGTCCTGGAGAAGTTGCAGAGCACTGGGGAAAGGCAGGCAGAGAATTCCCTGCTAGCACCTTCTCTGTGCCTGTTCACATTGCTTCGCAGACTCGCTTTTGTGCAGAAAACACTAACACTTGTTCAGAACGAAAGAAAGCACAGAGCCCCAGATTTTATGTTGTCCTGGAGAGCTTGCAGAGCACTGGGGAAAGGCAGGCAGAGAATTCCCTGCTAGCACCTTCTATGTGCCTGGGAAGCAGAAGTGTTCACATTGCTTCGCAGAATCGCTTTTGTGCAGAAAACAGTAACACTTGTTCAGAACGAAAGAAAGCACAGAGCCCCAGATTTGCTGTTGTCCTGGAGAGCTTGCAGAGCACTGGGGAAAGGCAGGCAGAGAATTCCCTGCTAGCACCTTCTCTGTGCCTGTTCACACTGCTTCGCAGAATCGCTTTTGTGCAGAAAACACTAACACTTGTTCAGAACGAAAGAAAGCACAGAGCCCCAGATTTGCTGTTGTCCTGGAGAGCTTGCAGAGCACTGGGGAAAGGCAGGCAGAGAATTCCCTGCTAGCACCTTCGCTGTGCCTGGGAAGCAGAAGTGTTCACATGGCTTCGCAGAATCGCTTTTGTGCAGAAAACACTAACACTTGTTCAGAACGAAAGAAAGCACAGAGCCCCAGATTTGCTGTTGTCCTGGAGAGGTTGCAGAGCACTGGGGAAAGGCAGGCAGAGAATTCCCTGCTAGCACCTTCTCTGTGCCTGTTCACATTGCTTCGCAGACTCGCTTTTGTGCAGAACACACTAACACTTGTTCAGAACGAAAGAAAGCACAGAGCCCCAGATTTGCTGTTGTCCTGGAGAGCTTGCAGAGCACTGGGGAAAAGCAGGCAGAGAATTCCCTGCTAGCACCTTCTCTGTGCCTGGGAAGCAGAAGTGTTCACATTGCTTCGCAGAATCGCTTTTGTGCAGAAAACACTAACACTTGTTCAGAACGAAAGAAAGCACAGAGCCCCAGATTTTATGTTGTCCTGGAGAGCTTGCAGAGCACTGGGGAAAGGCAGGCAGAGAATCCCCTGCTAGCACCTTCTCTGTGCCTGTTCACACTGCTTCGCAGAATCGCTTTTGTGCAGAAAACACTAACACTTGTTCAGAACGAAAGGAAACACAGAGCCCCAGATTTGCTGTTGTCCTGGAGAGCTTGCAGAGCACTGGGGAAAGGCAGGCAGAGAATTCCCTGCTAGCACCTTCTCTGTGCCTGTTCACACTGCTTCGCAGAATCGCTTTTGTGCAGAAAACACTAACACTTGTTCAGAACGAAAGAAAGCACAGAGCCCCAGATTTGCTGTTGTCCTGGAGAGCTTGCAGAGCACTGGGGAAAGGCAGGCAGAGAATTCCCTGCTAGCACCTTCTCTGTGCCTGTTCACACTACTTCGCAGAATCGCTTTTGTGCAGAAAACACTAACACTTGTTCAGAACGAAAGGAAAGCACAGAGCCCCAGATTTGCTGTTGTCCTGGAGAGCTTGCAGAGCACTGGGGAAAGGCAGGCAGAGAATTCCCTGCTAGCACCTTCTCTGTGCCTGTTCACATTGCTTTGCAGAATAGCTTTTGTGCAGAAAACACTAACACTTGTTCAGAACGAAAGGAAGCACAGAGCCCCAGGTTTGCTGTTGTCCTGGAGAGCTTGCAGAGCACTGGGGAAAGGCAGGCAGAGAATTCCCTGCTAGCACCTTCTCTGTGCCTGTTCACATTGCTTCGCAGACTCGCTTTTGTGCAGAACACACTAACACTTGTTCAGAACGAAAGCAAGCACAGAGCCCCAGATTTGCTGTTGTCCTGGAGAGCTTGCAGAGCACTGGGGAAAGGCAGGGAGAGAATTCCCTGCTAGCACCTTCGCTGTGCCTGGGAAGCAGAAGTGTTCACATGGCTTCGCAGAATCGCTTTTGTGCAGAAAACACTAACACTTGTTCAGAACGAAAGAAAGCACAGAGCCCCAGATTTTATGTTGTCCTGGAGAGCTTTCAGAGCACTGGGGAAAGGCAGGCAGAGAATTCCCTTGTAGCACCTTCTGTGTGCCTGTTTACGTTGCTGCACAGAAGCGCTTTTGTGCAGAAAACACTAACACTTGTTCAGAACAAAAGAAAGCACAGAGCCCCAGATTTGCTGTTGTCCTGGAGAGATTGCAGAGCACTGGGGAAAGGCAGGCAGAGAATTCCCTGCTAGCACCTTCTCTGTGCCTGTGAAGCAGAAGTGTTCACATTGCTTCGCAGAATCGCTTTTGTGCAGAAAACACTAACACTTGTTCAGAACGAAAGAAAGCACAGAGCCCCAGATTTTATGTTGTCCTGGAGAGCTTGCAGAGCACTGGGGAAAGGCAGGCAGAGAATTCCCTGCTAGCACCTTCTCTGTGCCTGGGAAGCGGAAGTGTTCACATGGCTTCGCAGAATCGCTTTTGTGCAGAAAACACTAACACTTGTTCAGAACGAAAGAAAGCACAGAGCCCCAGATTTGCTGTTGTCCTGGAGAGCTTGCAGAGCACTGGGGAAAGGCAGGCAGAGAATTCCCTGCTAGCACCTTCTCTGTGCCTGTGAAGCAGAAATGTTCACATTGCTTCGCAGAATCGCTTTTGTGCAGAAAACAGTAACACTTGTTCAGAACGAAAGAAAGCACAGAGCCCCAGATTTGCTGTTGTGTTGGAGAGGCTGCAGAGCACTGGGGAAAAGCAGGCCGAAAATTCCCTGCTAGCACCTTCTCTGTGCCTGGGAAGCAGAAGTGTTCACATGGCTTCGCAGAATCGCTTTTGTGCAGAACACACTAACACTTGTTCAGAACGAAAGGAAGCACAGAGCCCCAGGTTTGCTGTTGTCCTGGAGAGCTTGCAGAGCACTGGGGAAAGGCAGGCAGAGAATTCCCTGCTAGCACCTTCTCTGTGCCTGTTCACATTGCTTCGCAGACTCGCTTTTGTGCAGAACACACTAACACTTGTTCAGAACGAAAGAAAGCACAGAGCCCCAGATTTGCTGTTGTCCTGGAGAGCTTGCAGAGCACTGGGGAAAGGCAGGCAGAGAATTCCCTGCTAGCACCTTCTCTGTGCCTGTTCACACTACTTCGCAGAATCGCTTTTGTGCAGAAAACACTAACACTTGTTCAGAACGAAAGGAAAGCACAGAGCCCCAGATTTGCTGTTGTCCTGGAGAGCTTGCAGAGCACTGGGGAAAGGCAGGCAGAGAATTCCCTGCTAGCACCTTCTCTGTGCCTGTTCACATTGCTTTGCAGAATAGCTTTTGTGCAGAAAACACTAACACTTGTTCAGAACGAAAGGAAGCACAGAGCCCCAGGTTTGCTGTTGTCCTGGAGAGCTTGCAGAGCACTGGGGAAAGGCAGGCAGAGAATTCCCTGCTAGCACCTTCTCTGTGCCTGTTCACATTGCTTCGCAGACTCGCTTTTGTGCAGAACACACTAACACTTGTTCAGAACGAAAGCAAGCACAGAGCCCCAGATTTGCTGTTGTCCTGGAGAGCTTGCAGAGCACTGGGGAAAGGCAGGGAGAGAATTCCCTGCTAGCACCTTCGCTGTGCCTGGGAAGCAGAAGTGTTCACATGGCTTCGCAGAATCGCTTTTGTGCAGAAAACACTAACACTTGTTCAGAACGAAAGAAAGCACAGAGCCCCAGATTTTATGTTGTCCTGGAGAGCTTTCAGAGCACTGGGGAAAGGCAGGCAGAGAATTCCCTTGTAGCACCTTCTGTGTGCCTGTTTACGTTGCTGCACAGAAGCGCTTTTGTGCAGAAAACACTAACACTTGTTCAGAACAAAAGAAAGCACAGAGCCCCAGATTTGCTGTTGTCCTGGAGAGATTGCAGAGCACTGGGGAAAGGCAGGCAGAGAATTCCCTGCTAGCACCTTCTCTGTGCCTGTGAAGCAGAAGTGTTCACATTGCTTCGCAGAATCGCTTTTGTGCAGAAAACACTAACACTTGTTCAGAACGAAAGAAAGCACAGAGCCCCAGATTTTATGTTGTCCTGGAGAGCTTGCAGAGCACTGGGGAAAGGCAGGCAGAGAATTCCCTGCTAGCACCTTCTCTGTGCCTGGGAAGCGGAAGTGTTCACATGGCTTCGCAGAATCGCTTTTGTGCAGAAAACACTAACACTTGTTCAGAACGAAAGAAAGCACAGAGCCCCAGATTTGCTGTTGTCCTGGAGAGCTTGCAGAGCACTGGGGAAAGGCAGGCAGAGAATTCCCTGCTAGCACCTTCTCTGTGCCTGTGAAGCAGAAATGTTCACATTGCTTCGCAGAATCGCTTTTGTGCAGAAAACAGTAACACTTGTTCAGAACGAAAGAAAGCACAGAGCCCCAGATTTGCTGTTGTGTTGGAGAGGCTGCAGAGCACTGGGGAAAAGCAGGCCGAAAATTCCCTGCTAGCACCTTCTCTGTGCCTGGGAAGCAGAAGTGTTCACATTGCTTCGCAGAATCGATTTTGTGCAGAAAACACTAACACTTGTTCAGAACGAAAGAAAGCACAGAGCCCCAGATTTTATGTTGTCCTGGAGAGCTTGCAGAGCACTGGGGAAAGGCAGGCAGAGAATTCCCTGCTAGCACCTTCTCTGTGCCTGTTCACACTCTTCGCAGAATCGCTTTTGTGCAGAACACACTAACACTTTTTCAGAACGAAAGAAAGCACAGAGCCCCAGATTTTATGTTGTCCTGGAGAGCTTGCAGAGCACTGGGGAAAGGCAGGCAGAGAATTCCCTGCTAGCACCTTCTCTGTGCCTGGGAAGCAGAAGTGTTCACAGGGCTTCGCAGAATCGCTTTTGTGCAGAAAACACTAACACTTGTTCAGAACGAAAGAAAGCACAGAGCCCCAGATTTTATGTTGTCCTGGAGAGGTTGCAGAGCACTGGGGAAAGGCAGGCAGAGTATTCCCTGCTAGCACCTTCTCTGTGCCTGTTCACATTGCTTCACAGACTCGCTTTTGTGCAGAACACACTAACACTTGTTCAGAACGAAAGAAAGCACAGAGCCCCAGATTTTATGTTGTCCTGGAGAGCTTGCAGAGCACTGGGGAAAGGCAGGCAGAGAATTCCCTGCTAGCACCTACTCTGTGCCTGTTCACATTGCTTCGCAGAATCGCTTTTGTGCAGAAAACACTAACATTGTTCAGAACGAAAGGAAACACAGAGCCCCAGATTTGCTGTTGTCCTGGAGAGCTTGCAGAGCACTGGGGAAAGGCAGGCAGAGAATTCCCTGCTAGCACCTTCTCTGTGCCTGGGAAGAAGAAGTGTTCACATTGCTTCGCAGAATCGCTTTTGTGCAGAAAACAGTAACACTTGTTCAGAACGAAAGAAAGCACAGAGCCCCAGATTTGCTGTTGTCCTGGAGAGCTTGCAGAGCACTGGGGAAAGGCAGGCAGAGAATTCCCTGCTAGCACCTTCTCTGTGCCTGTTCACATTGCTTCGCAGAATCGCTTTTCTGCAGGAAACATTAACACTTGTTCAGAACGAAAGAAAGCACAGAGCCCCAGATTTGCTGTTGTCCTGGAGAGCTTGCAGAGCACTGGGGAAAGGCAGGCAGAGAATTCCCTGCTAGGACCTACTCTGTGCCTGTGAAGCAGAAGTGTTCACATTGCTTCGCAGAATCGCTTTTGTGCAGAAAACACTAACACTTGTTCAGAACGAAAGAAAGCACAGAGCCCCAGATTTACTGTTGTCCTGGAGAGGTTGCAGAGCACTGGGGAAAGGCAGGCAGAGAATTCCCTGCTAGCACCTTCTCTGTGCCTGTTCACATTGCTTCGCAGACTCGCTTTTGTGCAGAACACACTAAAACTTGTTCAGAACGAAAGAAAGCACAGAGCCACAGATTTTATGTTGTCCTGGAGAGCTTGCAGAGCACTGGGGAAAGGCAGGCAGAGAATTCCCTGCTAGCACCTTCTCTGTGCCTGTTCACACTGCTTCGCAGAATCGCTTTTGTGCAGAACACAGTAACACTTTTTCAGAAAGAAAGGAAGCACAGAGCCTCAGATTTTATGTTATCCTGGAGAGCTTGCAGAGCACTGGGGAAAGGCAGGCAGAGAATTCCCTGCTAGCACCTTCTCTGTGCCTGGGAAGCAGAAGGGTTCACATTGCTTCGCAGAATCGCTTTTGTGCAGAAAACAGTAACACTTGTTCAGAACGAAAGAAAGCACAGAGCCCCAGATTTTATGTTGTCCTGGAGAGCTTGCAGAGCACTGGGGAAAGGCAGGCAGAGAATTCCCTGCTAGCACCTTCTCTGTGCCTGTTCACATTGCTTCGCAGAATCGCTTTTGTGCAGAAAACACTAACACTTGTTCAGAACGAAAGGAAGCACAGAGCCCCAGATTTGCTGTTGTGTTGGAGAGGCTGCAGAGCACAGGGGAAAAGCAGGCCGAGAATTCCCTGCTAGCACCTTCTCTGTGCCTGGGAAGCAGAAGTGTTCACATTGCTTCGCAGAATCGCTTTTGTGCAGAAAACAGTAACACTTGTTCAGAACGAAAGGAAGCACAGAGCCCCAGATTTTATGTTGTCCTGGAGAGCTTGCAGAGCACTGGGGAAAGGCAGGCAGAGAATTCCCTGCTAGCACCTTCTCTGTGCCTGTTCACACTGCTTCGCAGAATCGCTTTTGTGCAGAAAACACTAACACTTGTTCAGAACGAAAGGAAACACAGAGCCCCAGATTTGCTGTTGTGTTGGAGAGGCTGCAGAGCTCTGCGGAAAAGCAGGCCGAGAATTCCCTGCTAGCACCTTCTCTGTGCCTGGGAAGCAGATGTGTTCACATGGCTTCGCAGAATCGCTTTTGTGCAGAAAACTCTAACACTTGTTCAGAACGAAAGAAAGCACAGAGCCCCAGATTTGCAGTTGTCCTGGAGAGCTTGCAGAGCACTGGGGAAAGGCAGGCCGAGAATTCCCTGCTAGCACCTCCTCTGTGCCTGTTGACATTGCTTCGCAGACTCGCTTTTGTGCAGAACACACTAACACTTGTTCAGAACGAAAGAAAGCACAGAGCCCCAGATTTTATGTTGTCCTGGAGAGCTTGCAGAGCACTGGGGAAAGGCAGGCAGAGAATTCCCTGCTAGCACCTTCTCTGTGCCTGGGAAGCAGAAGTGTTCACATTGCTTCGCAGAATCGCTTTTGTGCAGAAAACAGTAACACTTGTTCAGAACGAAAGGAAGCACAGAGCCCCAGATTTTATGTTGTCCTGGAGAGCTTGCAGAGCACTGGGGAAAGGCAAGCAGAAAATTCCCTGCTAGCACCTTCTCTGTGCCTGTTCACACTGCTTCGCAGAATCGCTTTTGTGCAGAAAACACTAACACTTGTTCAGAACGAAAGGAAGCACAGAGCCCCAGATTTGCTGTTGTCCTGGAGAGCTTGCAGAGCACTGGGGAAAGGCAGGCAGAGAATTCCCTGCTAGCACCTTCGCTGTGCCTGTTCACATTATTTCGCAGAATCGCTTTTGTGCAGAAAACAGTAACACTTGTTCAGAACGAAAGAAAGCACAGAGCCCCAGATTTACTGTTGTCCTGGAGAGCTTGCAGAGCACTGGGGAAAGGCAGGCAGAGAATTCCCTGCTAGCACCTTCTCTGTGCCTGTTCACATTGCTTCTCAGAATCGCTTTTGTGCAGAAAACACTAACACTTGTTCAGAACGAAAGGAAACACAGAGCCCCAGATTTTATGTTGTCCTGGAGAGGTTGCAGAGCACTGGGGAAAGGCAGGCAGAGAATTCCCTTGTAGCACCTTCTGTGTGCCTGTTTACGTTGCTGCACAGAAGCGCTTTTGTGCAAAAAACACTAACACTTGTTCAGAACAAAAGAAAGCACAGAGCCCCAGATTTGCTGTTGTCCTGGAGAGCTTGCAGAGCACTGGGGAAAGGCAGGCAGAGAATTCCCTGCTAGCACCTTCTCTGTGCCTGTGAAGCAGAAGTGTTCACATTGCTTCGCAGAATCGCTTTTGTGCAGAAAACACTAACACTTGTTCAGAACGAAAGAAAGCACAGAGCCCCAGATTTTATGTTGTCCTGGAGAGGTTGCAGAGCACTGGGGAAAGGCAGGCAGAGAATTCCCTTGTAGCACCTTCTGTGTGCCTGTTTACGTTGCTGCACAGAAGCGCTTTTGTGCAAAAAACACTAACACTTGTTCAGAACAAAAGAAAGCACAGAGCCCCAGATTTGCTGTTGTCCTGGAGAGATTGCAGAGCACTGGGGAAAGGCAGGCAGAGAATTCCCTGCTAGCACCTTCTCTGTGCCTGTGAAGCAGAAGTGTTCACATTGCTTCGCAGAATCGCTTTTGTGCAGAAAACACTAACACTTGTTCAGAACGAAAGAAAGCACAGAGCCCCAGATTTTATGTTGTCCTGGAGAGCTTGCAGAGCACTGGGGAAAGGCAGGCAGAGAATTCCCTGCTAGCACCTTCTCTGTGCCTGTTCACATTATTTCGCAGAATCGCTTTTGTGCAGAAAACACTAACACTTGTTCAGAACGAAAGAAAGCACAGAGCCCCAGATTTACTGTTGTCCTGGAGAGGTTGCAGAGCACTGGGGAAAGGCAGGCAGAGAATTCCCTGCTAGCACCTTCTCTGTGCCTGGGAAGCAGAAGTGTTCACATTGCTTCGCAGAATCGCTTTTGTGCAGAAAACAGTAACACTTGTTCAGAACGAAAGAAAGCACAGAGCCCCAGATTTGCTGTTGTCCTGGAGAGCTTGCAGAGCACTGGGGAAAGGCAGGCAGAGAATTCCCTGCTAGCACTTTCTCTGTGCCTGTGAAGCAGAAGTGTTCACATTGCTTCGCAGACTCGCTTTTGTGCAGAACACACTAACACTTGTTCAGAACGAAAGAAAGCACAGAGCCCCAGATTTTATGTTGTCCTGGAGAGCTTGCAGAGCACTGGGGAAAGGCAGGCAGAGAATTCCCTGCTAGCACCTTCTCTGTGCCTGTTCACATTGCTTCGCAGAATCGCTTTTGTGCAGAAAACACTAACACTTGTTCAGAACGAAAGAAAGCACAGAGCCCCAGATTTTATGTTGTCCTGGAGAGCTTGCAGAGCACTGGGGAAAGGCAGGCAGAGAATTCCCTGCTAGCACCTTCTCTGTGCCTGGGAAGCAGATGTGTTCACATGGCTTCGCAGAATCGCTTTTGTGCAGAAAACACTAACACTTGTTCAGAACGAAAGAAAGCACAGAGCCCCAGATTTGCTGTTGTCCTGGAGAGCTTGCAGAGCACTGGGGAAAGGCAGGCCGAGAATTCCCTGCTAGCACCTCCTCTGTGCCTGTTGACATTGCTTCGCAGACTCGCTTTTGTGCAGAACACACTAACACTTGTTCAGAACGAAAGAAAGCACAGAGCCCCAGATTTTATGTTGTCCTGGAGAGCTTGCAGAGCACTGGGGAAAGGCAGGCAGAGAATTCCCTGCTAGCACCTTCTCTGTGCCTGGGAAGCAGAAGTGTTCACATTGCTTCGCAGAATCGCTTTTGTGCAGAAAACAGTAACACTTGTTCAGAACGAAAGGAAGCACAGAGCCCCAGATTTTATGTTGTCCTGGAGAGCTTGCAGAGCACTGGGGAAAGGCAAGCAGAAAATTCCCTGCTAGCACCTTCTCTGTGCCTGTTCACACTGCTTCGCAGAATCGCTTTTGTGCAGAAAACACTAACACTTGTTCAGAACGAAAGGAAGCACAGAGCCCCAGATTTGCTGTTGTCCTGGAGAGCTTGCAGAGCACTGGGGAAAGGCAGGCAGAGAATTCCCTGCTAGCACCTTCGCTGTGCCTGTTCACATTATTTCGCAGAATCGCTTTTGTGCAGAAAACAGTAACACTTTTTCAGAACGAAAGAAAGCACAGAGCCCCAGATTTACTGTTGTCCTGGAGAGGTTGCAGAGCACTGGGGAAAGGCAGGCAGAGAATTCCCTGCTAGCACCTTCTCTGTGCCTGTTCACATTGCTTCGCAGACTCGCTTTTGTGCAGAACACACTAACACTTGTTCAGAACGAAAGAAAGCACAGAGCCCCAGATTTTATGTTGTCCTGGAGAGCTTGCAGAGCACTGGGGAAAGGCAGGCAGAGAATTCCCTGCTAGCACCTTCTCTGTGCCTGTTCACACTGCTTCGCAGAATCGCTTTTGTGCAGAACACAGTAACACTTTTTCAGAAAGAAAGGAAGCACAGAGCCTCAGATTTTATGTTATGCTGGAGAGCTTGCAGAGCACTGGGGAAAGGCAGGCAGAGAATTCCCTGCTAGCACCTTCTCTGTGCCTGGGAAGCAGAAGGGTTCACATTGCTTCGCAGAATCGCTTTTGTGCAGAAAACAGTAACACTTGTTCAGAACGAAAGAAAGCACAGAGCCCCAGATTTTATGTTGTCCTGGAGAGCTTGCAGAGCACTGGGGAAAGGCAGGCAGAGAATTCCCTGCTAGCACCTTCTCTGTGCCTGTTCACATTGCTTCGCAGAATCGCTTTTGTGCAGAAAACACTAACACTTGTTCAGAACGAAAGGAAGCACAGAGCCCCAGATTTGCTGTTGTGTTGGAGAGGCTGCAGAGCACAGGGGAAAAGCAGGCCGAGAATTCCCTGCTAGCACCTTCTCTGTGCCTGGGAAGCAGAAGTGTTCACATTGCTTCGCAGAATCGCTTTTGTGCAGAAAACAGTAACACTTGTTCAGAACGAAAGAAAGCACAGAGCCCCAGATTTTATGTTGTCCTGGAGAGCTTGCAGAGCACTGGGGAAAAGCAGGCAGAGAATTCCCTTGTAGCACCTTCTCTGTGCCTGTTCACATTGCTTCGCAAAATCGCTTTTGTGCAGAACACACTAACACTTGTTCAGAACGAAAGGAAGCACAGAGCCCCAGATTTTATGTTGTCCTGGAGAGCTTGCAGAGCACTGGGGAAAGGCAGGCAGAGAATTCCCTGCTAGCACCTTCTCTGTGCCTGTTCACACTGCTTCGCAGAATCGCTTTTGTGCAGAAAACACTAACACTTGTTCAGAACGAAAGGAAACACAGAGCCCCAGATTTGCTGTTGTGTTGGAGAGGCTGCAGAGCACTGCGGAAAAGCAGGCCGAGAATTCCCTGCTAGCACCTTCTCTGTGCCTGGGAAGCAGATGTGTTCACATGGCTTCGCAGAATCGCTTTTGTGCAGAAAACACTAACACTTGTTCAGAACGAAAGAAAGCACAGAGCCCCAGATTTGCAGTTGTCCTGGAGAGCTTGCAGAGCACTGGGGAAAGGCAGGCCGAGAATTCCCTGCTAGCACCTCCTCTGTGCCTGTTGACATTGCTTCGCAGACTCGCTTTTGTGCAGAACACACTAACACTTGTTCAGAACGAAAGAAAGCACAGAGCCCCAGATTTTATGTTGTCCTGGAGAGCTTGCAGAGCACTGGGGAAAGGCAGGCAGAGAATTCCCTGCTAGCACCTTCTCTGTGCCTGGGAAGCAGAAGTGTTCACATTGCTTCGCAGAATCGCTTTTGTGCAGAAAACAGTAACACTTGTTCAGAACGAAAGGAAGCACAGAGCCCCAGATTTTATGTTGTCCTGGAGAGCTTGCAGAGCACTGGGGAAAGGCAAGCAGAAAATTCCCTGCTAGCACCTTCTCTGTGCCTGTTCACACTGCTTCGCAGAATCGCTTTTGTGCAGAACACACTAACACTTGTTCAGAACGAAAGGAAGCACAGAGCCCCAGATTTGCTGTTGTCCTGGAGAGCTTGCAGAGCACTGGGGAAAGGCAGGCAGAGAATTCCCTGCTAGCACCTTCGCTGTGCCTGTTCACATTATTTCGCAGAATCGCTTTTGTGCAGAAAACAGTAACACTTGTTCAGAACAAAAGAAAGCACAGAGCCCCAGATTTACTGTTGTCCTGGAGAGGTTGCAGAGCACTGGGGAAAGGCAGGCATAGAATTCCCTGCTAGCACCTTCTCTGTGCCTGTTCACATTGCTTCGCAGAATCGCTTTTGTGCAGAAAACACTAACACTTGTTCAGAACGAAAGGAAACACAGAGCCCCAGATTTGCTGTTGTCCTGGAGAGCTTGCAGAGCACTGGGGAAAGGCAGGCAGAGAATTCCCTGCTAGCACCTTCTCTGTGCCTGGGAAGCAGAAGTGTTCACATTGCTTCGCAGAATCGCTTTTGTGCAGAAAACAGTAACACTTGTTCAGAACGAAAGAAAGCACAGAGCCCCAGATTTGCTGTTGTCCTGGAGAGCTTGCAGAGCACTGGGGAAAGGCAGGCCGAGAATTCCCTGCTAGCACCTCCTCTGTGCCTGTTGACATTGCTTCGCAGACTCGCTTTTGTGCAGAACACACTAACACTTGTTCAGAACGAAAGAAAGCACAGAGCCCCAGATTTTATGTTGTCCTGGAGAGCTTGCAGAGCACTGGGGAAAGGCAGGCAGAGAATTCCCTGCTAGCACCTTCTCTGTGCCTGGGAAGCAGAAGTGTTCACATTGCTTCGCAGAATCGCTTTTGTGTAGAAAACAGTAACACTTGTTCAGAACGAAAGGAAGCACAGAGCCCCAGATTTTATGTTGTCCTGGAGAGCTTGCAGAGCACTGGGGAAAGGCAAGCAGAAAATTCCCTGCTAGCACCTTCTCTGTGCCTGTTCACACTGCTTCGCAGAATCGCTTTTGTGCAGAAAACACTAACACTTGTTCAGAACGAAAGGAAGCACAGAGCCCCAGATTTTATGTTGTCCTGGAGAGCTTGCAGAGCACTGGGGAAAGGCAGGCAGAGAATTCCCTGCTAGCACCTTCTCTGTGCCTGTTCACATTATTTCGCAGAATCGCTTTTGTGCAGAAAACAGTAACACTTGTTCAGAACGAAAGAAAGCACAGAGCCCCAGATTTACTGTTGTCCTGGAGAGGTTGCAGAGCACTGGGGAAAGGCAGGCAGAGAATTCCCTGCTAGCACCTTCTCTGTGCCTGTTCACATTGCTTCGCAGAATCGCTTTTGTGCAGAAAACACTAACACTTGTTCAGAACGAAAGAAAGCACAGAGCCCCAGATTTGCTGTTGTCCTGGAGAGCTTGCAGAGCACTGGGGAAAGGCAGGCAGAGAATTCCCTGCTAGCACTTTCTCTGTGCCTGTGAAGCAGAAGTGTTCACATTGCTTCGCAGACTCGCTTTTGTGCAGAACACACTAACACTTGTTCAGAACGAAAGAAAGCACAGAGCCCCAGATTTTATGTTGTCCTGGAGAGCTTGCAGAGCACTGGGGAAAGGCAGGCAGAGAATTCCCTGCTAGCACCTTCTCTGTGCCTGTTCACATTGCTTCGCAGAATCGCTTTTGTGCAGAAAACACTAACACTTGTTCAGAACGAAAGAAAGCACAGAGCCCCAGATTTTATGTTGTCCTGGAGAGCTTGCAGAGCACTGGGGAAAGGCAGGCAGAGAATTCCCTGCTAGCACCTTCTCTGTGCCTGGGAAGCAGATGTGTTCA
The DNA here is from genome assembly GCF_047716275.1 of Strix uralensis. Lineage (NCBI taxonomy): Eukaryota > Metazoa > Chordata > Aves > Strigiformes > Strigidae > Strix > Strix uralensis. The sequence continues at coordinate 62,508,646 of NC_133976.1, forward strand.
CATTGCTTCGCAGACTCGCTTTTGTGCAGAAAACACTAACACTTGTTCAGAACGAAAGAAAGCACAGAGCCCCAGATTTGCTGTTGTCCTGGAGAGCTTGCAGAGCACTGGGGAAAGGCAGGCCGAGAATTCCCTGCTAGCACCTCCTCTGTGCCTGTTGACATTGCTTCGCAGACTCGCTTTTGTGCAGAACACACTAACACTTGTTCAGAACGAAAGAAAGCACAGAGCCCCAGATTTTATGTTGTCCTGGAGAGCTTGCAGAGCACTGGGGAAAGGCAGGCAGAGAATTCCCTGCTAACACCTTCTCTGTGCCTGGGAAGCAGAAGTGTTCACATTGCTTCGCAGAATCGCTTTTGTGCAGAAAACAGTAAAACTTGTTCAGAACGAAAGGAAGCACAGAGCCCCAGATTTTATGTTGTCCTGGAGAGCTTGCAGAGCACTGGGGAAAGGCAAGCAGAAAATTCCCTGCTAGCACCTTCTCTGTGCCTGTTCACACTGCTTCGCAGAATCGCTTTTGTGCAGAAAACACTAACACTTGTTCAGAACGAAAGGAAACACAGAGCCCCAGATTTGCTGTTGTCCTGGAGAGCTTGCAGAGCACTGGGGAAAGGCAGGCAGAGAATTCCCTGCTAGCACCTTCGCTGTGCCTGTTCACATTATTTCGCAGAATCGCTTTTGTGCAGAAAACAGTAACACTTTTTCAGAACGAAAGAAAACACAGAGCCCCAGATTTACTGTTGTCCTGGAGAGGTTGCAGAGCACTGGGGAAAGGCAGGCAGAGAATTCCCTGCTAGCACCTTCTCTGTGCCTGTTCACATTGCTTCGCAGACTCGCTTTTGTGCAGAACACACTAACACTTGTTCAGAACGAAAGAAAGCACAGAGCCCCAGATTTTATGTTGTCCTGGAGAGCTTGCAGAGCACTGGGGAAAGGCAGGCAGAGAATTCCCTGCTAGCACCGTCTCTGTGCCTGTTCACATTGCTTCGCAGAATCGCTTTTGTGCAGAAAACAGTAACACTTGTTCAGAACGAAAGGAAGCACAGAGCCCCAGATTTGCTGTTGTGTTGGAGAGGCTGCAGAGCACAGGGGAAAAGCAGGCCGAGAATTCCCTGCTAGCACCTTCTCTGTGCCTGGGAAGCAGAAGTGTTCACATTGCTTCGCAGAATCGCTTTTGTGCAGAAAACAGTAACACTTGTTCAGAACGAAAGAAAGCACAGAGCCCCAGATTTTATGTTGTCCTGGAGAGCTTGCAGAGCACTGGGGAAAAGCAGGCAGAGAATTCCCTTGTAGCACCTTCTCTGTGCCTGTTCACACTGCTTCGCAAAATCGCTTTTGTGCAGAAAACACTAACACTTGTTCAGAACGAAAGGAAGCACAGAGCCCCAGATTTTATGTTGTCCTGGAGAGCTTGCAGAGCACTGGGGAAAGGCAGGCAGAGAATTCCCTGCTAGCACCTTCTCTGTGCCTGTTCACACTGCTTCGCAGAATCGCTTTTGTGCAGAAAACACTAACACTTGTTCAGAACGAAAGGAAACACAGAGCCCCAGATTTGCTGTTGTGTTGGAGAGGCTGCAGAGCACTGCGGAAAAGCAGGCCGAGAATTCCCTGCTAGCACCTTCTCTGTGCCTGGGAAGCAGAAGTGTTCACATTGCTTCGCAGAATCGCTTTTGTGCAGAACACACTAACACTTGTTCAGAACGAAAGAAAGCACAGAGCCCCAGATTTTATGTTGTCCTGGAGAGCTTGCAGAGCACTGGGGAAAGGCAGGCAGAGAATTCCCTGCTAGCACCTTCTCTGTGCCTGGGAAGCAGAAGGGTTCACATTGCTTCGCAGAATCGCTTTTGTGCAGAAAACAGTAACACTTGTTCAGAACGAAAGAAAGCACAGAGCCCCAGATTTTATGTTGTCCTGGAGAGCTTGCAGAGCACTGGGGAAAGGCAGGCAGAGAATTCCCTGCTAGCACCTTCTCTGTGCCTGTTCACATTGCTTCGCAGAATCGCTTTTGTGCAGAAAACAGTAACACTTGTTCAGAACGAAAGGAAGCACAGAGCCCCAGATTTGCTGTTGTGTTGGAGAGGCTGCAGAGCACAGGGGAAAAGCAGGCCGAGAATTCCCTGCTAGCACCTTCTCTGTGCCTGGGAAGCAGAAGTGTTCACATTGCTTCGCAGAATCGCTTTTGTGCAGAAAACAGTAACACTTGTTCAGAACGAAAGAAAGCACAGAGCCCCAGATTTTATGTTGTCCTGGAGAGCTTGCAGAGCACTGGGGAAAAGCAGGCAGAGAATTCCCTGCTAGCACCTTCTCTGTGCCTGTTCACATTGCTTCGCAAAATCGCTTTTGTGCAGAAAACACTAACACTTGTTCAGAACGAAAGGAAGCACAGAGCCCCAGATTTTATGTTGTCCTGGAGAGCTTGCAGAGCACTGGGGAAAGGCAGGCAGAGAATTCCCTGCTAGCACCTTCTCTGTGCCTGTTCACACTGCTTCGCAGAATCGCTTTTGTGCAGAAAACACTAACACTTGTTCAGAACGAAAGGAAACACAGAGCCCCAGATTTGCTGTTGTGTTGGAGAGGCTGCAGAGCACTGCGGAAAAGCAGGCCGAGAATTCCCTGCTAGCACCTTCTCTGTGCCTGGGAAACAGAAGTGTTCACATTGCTTCGCAGAATCGCTTTTGTGCAGAACACACTAACACTTGTTCAGAACGAAAGAAAGCACAGAGCCCCAGATTTTATGTTGTCCTGGAGAGCTTGCAGAGCACTGGGGAAAGGCAGGCCGAGAATTCCCTGCTAGCACCTTCTCTGTGCCTGTTCACACTGCTTCGCAGAATCGCTTTTGTGCAGAAAACACTAACACTTGTTCAGAACGAAAGGAAACACAGAGCCCCAGATTTGCTGTTGTCCTGGAGAGCTTGCAGAGCACTGGGGAAAGGCAGGCAGAGAATTCCCTGCTAGCACCTTCTCTGTGCCTGTTCACATTGCTTCGCAGAATCGCTTTTGTGCAGAAAACACTAACACTTGTTCAGAACGAAAGAAAGCACAGAGCCCCAGATTTTATGTTGTCCTGGAGAGCTTGCAGAGCACTGGGGAAAGGCAGGCAGAGAATTCCCTGCTAGCACCTTCTCTGTGCCTGTTCACATTGCTTCGCAGACTCGCTTTTGTGCAGAACACACTAACACTTGTTCAGAACGAAAGAAAGCACAGAGCCCCAGATTTTATGTTGTCCTGGAGAGCTTGCAGAGCACTGGGGAAAGGCAGGCAGAGAATTCCCTGCTAGCACCTTCTCTGTGCCTGTTCACATTGCTTCGCAGAATCGCTTTTGTGCAGAAAACACTAACACTTGTTCAGAACGAAAGGAAACACAGAGCCCCAGATTTGCTGTTGTCCTGGAGAGCTTGCAGAGCACTGGGGAAAGGCAGGCAGAGAATTCCCTGCTAGCACCTTCTCTGTGCCTGGGAAGCAGAAGTGTTCACATTGCTTCGCAGAATCGCTTTTGTGCAGAAAACAGTAACACTTGTTCAGAATGAAAGAAAGCACAGAGCCCCAGATTTGCTGTTGTCCTGGAGAGCTTGCAGAGCACTGGGGAAAAGCAGGCCGAGAATTCCCTGCTAGCACCTTCTCTGTGCCTGGGAAGCAGAAGTGTTCACATTGCTTCGCAGAATCGCTTTTGTGCAGAAAACACTAACACTTGTTCAGAACGAAAGAAAGCACAGAGCCCCAGATTTTATGTTGTCCTGGAGAGCTTGCAGAGCACTGGGGAAAGGCAGGCAGAGAATCCCCTGCTAGCACCTTCTCTGTGCCTGGGAAGCAGAAGTGTTCACATGGCTTCGCAGAATCGCTTTTGTGCAGAAAACAGTAACACTTGTTCAGAACGAAAGAAAGCACAGAGCCCCAGATTTGCTGTTGTATTGGAGAGGCTGCAGAGCACTGCGGAAAAGCAGGCCGAGAATTCCCTGCTAGCACCTTCTCTGTGCCTGGGAAGCAGAAGTGTTCACATTGCTTCGCAGAATCGCTTTTGTGCAGAACACACTAACACTTGTTCAGAACGAAAGAAAGCACAGAGCCCCAGATTTTATGTTGTCCTGGAGAGCTTGCAGAGCACTGGGGAAAGGCAGGCAGAGAATTCCCTGCTAGCACCTTCTCTGTGCCTGTTCACACTGCTTCGCAGAATCGCTTTTGTGCAGAAAACACTAACACTTGTTCAGAACGAAAGGAAACACAGAGCCCCAGATTTGCTGTTGTCCTGGAGAGCTTGCAGAGCACTGGGGAAAGGCAGGCAGAGAATTCCCTGCTAGCACCTTCTCTGTGCCTGTTCACATTGCTTCGCAGAATCGCTTTTGTGCAGAAAACACTAACACTTGTTCAGAACGAAAGAAAGCACAGAGCCCCAGATTTTATGTTGTCCTGGAGAGGTTGCAGAGCACTGGGGAAAGGCAGGCAGAGAATTCCCTGCTAGCACCTTCTCTGTGCCTGTTCACATTGCTTCGCAGACTCGCTTTTGTGCAGAACACACTAACACTTGTTCAGAACGAAAGAAAGCACAGAGCCCCAGATTTTATGTTGTCCTGGAGAGGTTGCAGAGCACTGGGGAAAGGCAGGCAGAGAATTCCCTGCTAGCACCTTCTCTGTGCCTGTTCACATTGCTTCGCAGAATCGCTTTTGTGCAGAAAACACTAACACTTGTTCAGAACGAAAGGAAACACAGAGCCCCAGATTTGCTGTTGTCCTGGAGAGCTTGCAGAGCACTGGGGAAAGGCAGGCAGAGAATTCCCTGCTAGCACCTTCTCTGTGCCTGGGAAGCAGAAGTGTTCACATTGCTTCGCAGAATCGCTTTTGTGCAGAAAACAGTAACACTTGTTCAGAACGAAAGAAAGCACAGAGCCCCAGATTTGCTGTTGTCCTGGAGAGCTTGCAGAGCACTGGGGAAAAGCAGGCAGAGAATTCCCTGCTAGCACCTTCTCTGTGCCTGGGAAGCAGAAGTGTTCACATTGCTTCGCAGAATCGCTTTTGTGCAGAAAACACTAACACTTGTTCAGAACGAAAGAAAGCACAGAGCCCCAGATTTTATGTTGTCCTGGAGAGCTTGCAGAGCACTGGGGAAAGGCAGGCAGAGAATCCCCTGCTAGCACCTTCTCTGTGCCTGTTCACACTGCTTCGCAGAATCGCTTTTGTGCAGAAAACACTAACACTTGTTCAGAACGAAAGGAAACACAGAGCCCCAGATTTGCTGTTCTCCTGGAGAGCTTGCAGAGCACTGGGGAAAGGCAGGCAGAGAATTCCCTGCTAGCACCTTCTCTGTGCCTGTTCACACTGCTTCGCAGAATCGCTTTTGTGCAGAAAACACTAACACTTGTTCAGAACGAAAGAAAGCACAGAGCCCCAGATTTGCTGTTGTCCTGGAGAGCTTGCAGAGCACTGGGGAAAGGCAGGCAGAGAATTCCCTGCTAGCACCTTCTCTGTGCCTGTTCACATTGCTTCGCAGACTCGCTTTTGTGCAGAACACACTAACACTTGTTCAGAACGAAAGAAAGCACAGAGCCCCAGATTTTATGTTGTCCTGGAGAGCTTGCAGAGCACTGGGGAAAGGCAGGCAGAGAATTCCCTGCTAGCACCTTCTCTGTGCCTGTTCACACTGCTTCGCAGAATCGCTTTTGTGCAGAAAACACTAACACTTGTTCAGAACGAAAGGAAACACAGAGCCCCAGATTTGCTGTTGTCCTGGAGAGCTTGCAGAGCACTGGGGAAAGGCAGGCAGAGAATTCCCTGCTAGCACCTTCTCTGTGCCTGTTCACATTGCTTCGCAGAATCGCTTTTGTGCAGAAAACACTAACACTTGTTCAGAACGAAAGAAAGCACAGAGCCACAGATTTTATGTTGTCCTGGAGAGGTTGCAGAGCACTGGGGAAAGGCAGGCAGAGAATTCCCTGCTAGCACCTTCTCTGTGCCTGTTCACATTGCTTCGCAGACTCGCTTTTGTGCAGAACACACTAACACTTGTTCAGAACGAAAGAAAGCACAGAGCCCCAGATTTTATGTTGTCCTGGAGAGCTTGCAGAGCACTGGGGAAAGGCAGGCAGAGAATTCCCTGCTAGCACCTTCTCTGTGCCTGTTCACATTGCTTCGCAGAATCGCTTTTGTGCAGAAAACACTAACACTTGTTCAGAACGAAAGGAAACACAGAGCCCCAGATTTGCTGTTGTCCTGGAGAGCTTGCAGAGCACTGGGGAAAGGCAGGCAGAGAATTCCCTGCTAGCACCTTCTCTGTGCCTGGGAAGCAGAAGTGTTCACATTGCTTCGCAGAATCGCTTTTGTGCAGAAAACAGTAACACTTGTTCAGAACGAAAGAAAGCACAGAGCCCCAGATTTGCTGTTGTCCTGGAGAGCTTGCAGAGCACTGGGGAAAAGCAGGCAGAGAATTCCCTGCTAGCACCTTCTCTGTGCCTGGGAAGCAGAAGTGTTCACATTGCTTCGCAGAATCGCTTTTGTGCAGAAAACACTAACACTTGTTCAGAACGAAAGAAAGCACAGAGCCCCAGATTTTATGTTGTCCTGGAGAGCTTGCAGAGCACTGGGGAAAGGCAGGCAGAGAATCCCCTGCTAGCACCTTCTCTGTGCCTGTTCACACTGCTTCGCAGAATCGCTTTTGTGCAGAAAACACTAACACTTGTTCAGAACGAAAGGAAACACAGAGCCCCAGATTTGCTGTTGTCCTGGAGAGCTTGCAGAGCACTGGGGAAAGGCAGGCAGAGAATTCCCTGCTAGCACCTTCTCTGTGCCTGTTCACACTGCTTCGCAGAATCGCTTTTGTGCAGAAAACACTAACACTTGTTCAGAACGAAAGAAAGCACAGAGCCCCAGATTTGCTGTTGTCCTGGAGAGCTTGCAGAGCACTGGGGAAAGGCAGGCAGAGAATTCCCTGCTAGCACCTTCGCTGTGCCTGGGAAGCAGAAGTGTTCACATGGCTTCGCAGAATCGCTTTTGTGCAGAAAACACTAACACTTGTTCAGAACGAAAGAAAGCACAGAGCCCCAGATTTGCTGTTGTCCTGGAGAGGTTGCAGAGCACTGGGGAAAGGCAGGCAGAGAATTCCCTGCTAGCACCTTCTCTGTGCCTGTTGACATTGCTTCGCAGACTCGCTTTTGTGCAGAACACACTAACACTTGTTCAGAACGAAAGAAAGCACAGAGCCCCAGATTTGCTGTTGTCCTGGAGAGCTTGCAGAGCACTGGGGAAAAGCAGGCAGAGAATTCCCTGCTAGCACCTTCTCTGTGCCTGGGAAGCAGAAGTGTTCACATTGCTTCGCAGAATCGCTTTTGTGCAGAAAACACTAACACTTGTTCAGAACGAAAGAAAGCACAGAGCCCCAGATTTTATGTTGTCCTGGAGAGCTTGCAGAGCACTGGGGAAAGGCAGGCAGAGAATCCCCTGCTAGCACCTTCTCTGTGCCTGTTCACACTGCTTCGCAGAATCGCTTTTGTGCAGAAAACACTAACACTTGTTCAGAACGAAAGAAAGCACAGAGCCCCAGATTTGCTGTTGTCCTGGAGAGCTTGCAGAGCACTGGGGAAAGGCAGGCAGAGAATTCCCTGCTAGCACCTTCTCTGTGCCTGTTCACACTGCTTCGCAGAATCGCTTTTGTGCAGAAAACACTAACACTTGTTCAGAACGAAAGAAAGCACAGAGCCCCAGATTTGCTGTTGTCCTGGAGAGCTTGCAGAGCACTGGGGAAAGGCAGGCAGAGAATTCCCTGCTAGCACCTTCTCTGTGCCTGTTCACACTACTTCGCAGAATCGCTTTTGTGCAGAAAACACTAACACTTGTTCAGAACGAAAGGAAAGCACAGAGCCCCAGATTTGCTGTTGTCCTGGAGAGCTTGCAGAGCACTGGGGAAAGGCAGGCAGAGAATTCCCTGCTAGCACCTTCTCTGTGCCTGTTCACATTGCTTTGCAGAATAGCTTTTGTGCAGAAAACACTAACACTTGTTCAGAACGAAAGGAAGCACAGAGCCCCAGGTTTGCTGTTGTCCTGGAGAGCTTGCAGAGCACTGGGGAAAGGCAGGCAGAGAATTCCCTGCTAGCACCTTCTCTGTGCCTGTTCACATTGCTTCGCAGACTCGCTTTTGTGCAGAACACACTAACACTTGTTCAGAACGAAAGAAAGCACAGAGCCCCAGATTTTATGTTGTCCTGGAGAGCTTGCAGAGCACTGGGGAAAGGCAGGCAGAGAATTCCCTGCTAGCACCTTCTATGTGCCTGGGAAGCAGAAGTGTTCACATTGCTTCGCAGAATCGCTTTTGTGCAGAAAACAGTAACACTTGTTCAGAACGAAAGAAAGCACAGAGCCCCAGATTTGCTGTTGTCCTGGAGAGCTTGCAGAGCACTGGGGAAAGGCAGGCAGAGAATTCCCTGCTAGCACCTTCTCTGTGCCTGTTCACATTGCTTCGCAGAATCGCTTTTGTGCAGGAAACATTAACACTTGTTCAGAACGAAAGAAAGCACAGAGCCCCAGATTTTATGTTGTCCTGGAGAGGTTGCAGAGCACTGGGGAAAGGCAGGCAGAGAATTCCCTTGTAGCACCTTCTGTGTGCCTGTTTACGTTGCTGCACAGAAGCGCTTTTGTGCAGAAAACACTAACACTTGTTCAGAACAAAAGAAAGCACAGAGCCCAAGATTTGCTGTTGTCCTGGAGAGATTGCAGAGCACTGGGGAAAGGCAGGCCGAGAATTCCCTGCTAGCACCTTCTCTGTGCCTGTGAAGCAGAAGTGTTCACATTGCTTCGCAGAATCGCTTTTGTGCAGAAAACACTAACACTTGTTCAGAACGAAAGAAAGCACAGAGCCCCAGATTTTATGTTGTCCTGGAGAGCTTGCAGAGCACTGGGGAAAGGCAGGCAGAGAATTCCCTGCTAGCACCTTCTCTGTGCCTGGGAAGCGGAAGTGTTCACATGGCTTCGCAGAATCGCTTTTGTGCAGAAAACACTAACACTTGTTCAGAACGAAAGAAAGCACAGAGCCCCAGATTTGCTGTTGTCCTGGAGAGCTTGCAGAGCACTGGGGAAAGGCAGGCAGAGAATTCCCTGCTAGCACCTTCTCTGTGCCTGTGAAGCAGAAGTGTTCACATTGCTTCGCAGAATCGCTTTTGTGCAGAAAACAGTAACACTTGTTCAGAACGAAAGAAAGCACAGAGCCCCAGATTTGCTGTTGTGTTGGAGAGGCTGCAGAGCACTGGGGAAAAGCAGGCCGAAAATTCCCTGCTAGCACCTTCTCTGTGCCTGGGAAGCAGAAGTGTTCACATTGCTTCGCAGAATCGATTTTGTGCAGAAAACACTAACACTTGTTCAGAACGAAAGAAAGCACAGAGCCCCAGATTTTATGTTGTCCTGGAGAGCTTGCAGAGCACTGGGGAAAGGCAGGCAGAGAATTCCCTGCTAGCACCTTCTCTGTGCCTGTTCACACTCTTCGCAGAATCGCTTTTGTGCAGAAAACACTAACACTTGTTCAGAACGAAAGGAAACACAGAGCCCCAGATTTGCTGTTGTCCTGGAGAGCTTGCAGAGCACTGGGGAAAGGCAGGCAGAGAATTCCCTGCTAGCACCTTCTCTGTGCCTGTTCACACTGCTTCGCAGAATCGCTTTTGTGCAGAAAACACTAACACTTGTTCAGAACGAAAGGAAGCACAGAGCCCCAGATTTGCTGTTGTCCTGGAGAGGTTGCAGAGCACTGGGGAAAGGCAGGCAGAGAATTCCCTGCTAGCACCTTCTCTGTGCCTGTTGACATTGCTTCGCTGACTCGCTTTTGTGCAGAACACACTAACACTTGTTCAGAACGAAAGAAAGCACAGAGCCCCAGATTTTATGTTGTCCTGGAGAGCTTGCAGAGCACTGGGGAAAGGCAGGCAGAGAATTCCCTGCTAGCACCTTCTCTGTGCCTGGGAAGCAGAAGTGTTCACATGGCTTCGCAGAATCGCTTTTGTGCAGAAAACACTAACACTTGTTCAGAACGAAAGAAAGCACAGAGCCCCAGATTTTATGTTGTCCTGGAGAGGTTGCAGAGCACTGGGGAAAGGCAGGCAGAGTATTCCCTGCTAGCACCTTCTCTGTGCCTGTTCACATTGCTTCACAGACTCGCTTTTGTGCAGAACACACTAACACTTGTTCAGAACGAAAGAAAGCACAGAGCCCCAGATTTTATGTTGTCCTGGAGAGCTTGCAGAGCACTGGGGAAAGGCAGGCAGAGAATTCCCTGCTAGCACCTACTCTGTGCCTGTTCACATTGCTTCGCAGAATCGCTTTTGTGCAGAAAACACTAACATTGTTCAGAACGAAAGGAAACACAGAGCCCCAGATTTGCTGTTGTCCTGGAGAGCTTGCAGAGCACTGGGGAAAGACAGGCAGAGAATTCCCTGCTAGCACCTTCTCTGTGCCTGGGAAGAAGAAGTGTTCACATTGCTTCGCAGAATCGCTTTTGTGCAGAAAACAGTAACACTTGTTCAGAACGAAAGAAAGCACAGAGCCCCAGATTTGCTGTTGTCCTGGAGAGCTTGCAGAGCACTGGGGAAAGGCAGGCAGAGAATTCCCTGCTAGCACCTTCTCTGTGCCTGTTCACATTGCTTCGCAGAATCGCTTTTCTGCAGGAAACATTAACACTTGTTCAGAACGAAAGAAAGCACAGAGCCCCAGATTTGCTGTTGTCCTGGAGAGCTTGCAGAGCACTGGGGAAAGGCAGGCAGAGAATTCCCTGCTAGGACCTACTCTGTGCCTGTGAAGCAGAAGTGTTCACATTGCTTCGCAGAATCGCTTTTGTGCAGAAAACACTAACACTTGTTCAGAACGAAAGAAAGCACAGAGCCCCAGATTTTATGTTGTCCTGGAGAGCTTGCAGAGCACTGGGGAAAGGCAGGCAGAGAATTCCCTGCTAGCACCTTCTCTGTGCCTGTTCACACTGCTTCGCAGAATCGCTTTTGTGCAGAAAACACTAACACTTGTTCAGAACGAAAGGAAACACAGAGCCCCAGATTTGCTGTTGTCCTGGAGAGCTTGCAGAGCACTGGGGAAAGGCAGGCAGAGAATTCCCTGCTAGCACCTTCTCTGTGCCTGTTCACATTGCTTCGCAGACTCGCTTTTGTGCAGAACACACTAACACTTGTTCAGAACGAAAGAAAGCACAGAGCCCCAGATTTTATGTTGTCCTGGAGAGGTTGCAGAGCACTGGGGAAAGGCAGGCAGAGAATTCCCTGCTAGCACCTTCTCTGTGCCTGTTCACATTGCTTCGCAGACTCGCTTTTGTGCAGAAAACACTAACACTTGTTCAGAACGAAAGAAAGCACAGAGCCCCAGATTTTATGTTGTCCTGGAGAGCTTGCAGAGCACTGGGGAAAGGCAGGCAGAGAATTCCCTGCTAGTACCTTCTCTGTGCCTGTGAAGCAGAAGTGTTCACATTGCTTCGCAGAATCGCTTTTGTGCAGAAAACAGTAACACTTGTTCAGAACGAAAGAAAGCACAGAGCCCCAGATTTGCTGTTGTGTTGGAGAGGCTGCAGAGCACTGGGGAAAAGCAGGCAGAGAATTCCCTGCTAGCACCTTCTCTGTGCCTGGGAAGCAGAAGCGTTCACATTGCTTCGCAGAATCGCTTTTGTGCAGAAAACAGTAACACTTGTTCAGAACGAAAGAAAGCACAGAGCCCCAGATTTTATGTTGTCCTGGAGAGCTTGCAGAGCAGTGGGGAAAGGCAGGCAGAGAATTCCCTGCTAGCACCTTCTCTGTGCCTGTTCACACTGCTTCGCAGAATCGCTTTTGTGCAGAAAACACTAACACTTGTTCAGAACGAAAGGAAACACAGAGCCCCAGATTTGCTGTTGTCCTGGAGAGCTTGCAGAGCACTGGGGAAAGGCAGGCAGAGAATTCCCTGCTAGCACCTTCTCTGTGCCTGGGAAGCAGAAGTGTTCACATTGCTTCGCAGAATCGCTTTTGTGCAGAAAACAGTAACACTTGTTCAGAACGAAAGAAAGCACAGAGCCCCAGATTTGCTGTTGTCCTGGAGAGCTTGCAGAGCACTGGGGAAAAGCAGGCAGAGAATTCCCTTGCAGCACCTTCTCTGTGCCTGGGAAGCAGAAGTGTTCACATTGCTTCGCAGAATCGCTTTTGTGCAGAAAACACTAACACTTGTTCAGAACGAAAGAAAGCACAGAGCCCCAGATTTTATGTTGTCCTGGAGAGCTTGCAGAGCACTGGGGAAAGGCAGGCAGAGAATCCCCTGCTAGCACCTTCTCTGTGCCTGTTCACACTGCTTCGCAGAATCGCTTTTGTGCAGAAAACACTAACACTTGTTCAGAACGAAAGGAAACACAGAGCCCCAGATTTGCTGTTGTCCTGGAGAGCTTGCAGAGCACTGGGGAAAGGCAGGCAGAGAATTCCCTGCTAGCACCTTCTCTGTGCCTGTTCACACTGCTTCGCAGAATCGCTTTTGTGCAGAAAACACTAACACTTGTTCAGAACGAAAGGAAGCACAGAGCCCCAGATTTGCTGTTGTCCTGGAGAGGTTGCAGAGCACTGGGGAAAGGCAGGCAGAGAATTCCCTGCTAGCACCTTCGCTGTGCCTGGGAAGCAGAAGTGTTCACATGGCTTCGCAGAATCGCTTTTGTGCAGAAAACACTAACACTTGTTCAGAACGAAAGAAAGCACAGAGCCCCAGATTTTATGTTGTCCTGGAGAGGTTGCAGAGCACTGGGGAAAGGCAGGCAGAGAATTCCCTGCTAGCACCTTCTCTGTGCCTGTTCACATTGCTTCGCAGACTCGCTTTTGTGCAGAACACACTAACACTTGTTCAGAACGAAAGAAAGCACAGAGCCCCAGATTTTATGTTGTCCTGGAGAGCTTGCAGAGCACTGGGGAAAGGCAGGCAGAGAATTCCCTGCTAGCACCTTCTCTGTGCCTGGGAAGCAGAAGTGTTCACATTGCTTCGCAGAATCGCTTTTGTGCAGAAAACAGTAACACTTGTTCAGAACGAAAGAAAGCACAGAGCCCCAGATTTGCTGTTGTCCTGGAGAGCTTGCAGAGCACTGGGGAAAGGCAGGCAGAGAATTCCCTGCTAGCACCTTCTCTGTGCCTGTTCACATTGCTTCGCAGAATCGCTTTTGTGCAGGAAACATTAACACTTGTTCAGAACAAAAGAAAGCACAGAGCCCCAGATTTTATGTTGTCCTGGAGAGGTTGCAGAGCACTGGGGAAAGGCAGGCAGAGAATTCCCTTGTAGCACCTTCTGTGTGCCTGTTTACGTTGCTGCACAGAAGCGCTTTTGTGCAGAAAACACTAACACTTGTTCAGAACAAAAGAAAGCACAGAGCCCCAGATTTGCTGTTGTCCTGGAGAGATTGCAGAGCACTGGGGAAAGGCAGGCAGAGAATTCCCTGATAGCACCTTCTCTGTGCCTGTGAAGCAGAAGTGTTCACATTGCTTCGCAGAATCGCTTTTGTGCAGAAAACACTAACACTTGTTCAGAACGAAAGAAAGCACAGAGCCCCAGATTTTATGTTGTCCTGGAGAGCTTGCAGAGCACTGGGGAAAGGCAGGCAGAGAATTCCCTGCTAGCACCTTCTCTGTGCCTGGGAAGCGGAAGTGTTCACATGGCTTCGCAGAATCGCTTTTGTGCAGAAAACACTAACACTTGTTCAGAACGAAAGAAAGCACAGAGCCCCAGATTTGCTGTTGTCCTGGAGAGCTTGCAGAGCACTGGGGAAAGGCAGGCAGAGAATTCCCTGCTAGCACCTTCTCTGTGCCTGTTCACATTGCTTCGCAGACTCGCTTTTGTGCAGAACACACTAACACTTGTTCAGAACGAAAGAAAGCACAGAGCCCCAGATTTTATGTTGTCCTGGAGAGCTTGCAGAGCACTGGGGAAAGGCAGGCAGAGAATTCCCTGCTAGCACCTTCTCTGTGCCTGTTCACACTCTTCGCAGAATCGCTTTTGTGCAGAAAACACTAACACTTGTTCAGAACGAAAGGAAACACAGAGCCCCAGATTTGCTGTTGTCCTGGAGAGCTTGCAGAGCACTGGGGAAAGGCAGGCAGAGAATTCCCTGCTAGCACCTTCTCTGTGCCTGTTCACACTGCTTCGCAGAATCGCTTTTGTGCAGAAAACACTAACACTTGTTCAGAACGAAAGGAAGCACAGAGCCCCAGATTTGCTGTTGTCCTGGAGAGGTTGCAGAGCACTGGGGAAAGGCAGGCAGAGAATTCCCTGCTAGCACCTTCTCTGTGCCTGTTGACATTGCTTCGCTGACTCGCTTTTGTGCAGAACACACTAACACTTGTTCAGAACGAAAGAAAGCACAGAGCCCCAGATTTTATGTTGTCCTGGAGAGCTTGCAGAGCACTGGGGAAAGGCAGGCAGAGAATTCCCTGCTAGCACCTTCTCTGTGCCTGGGAAGCAGAAGTGTTCACATGGCTTCGCAGAATCGCTTTTGTGCAGAAAACACTAACACTTGTTCAGAACGAAAGAAAGCACAGAGCCCCAGATTTTATGTTGTCCTGGAGAGGTTGCAGAGCACTGGGGAAAGGCAGGCAGAGTATTCCCTGCTAGCACCTTCTCTGTGCCTGTTCACATTGCTTCACAGACTCGCTTTTGTGCAGAACACACTAACACTTGTTCAGAACGAAAGAAAGCACAGAGCCCCAGATTTTATGTTGTCCTGGAGAGCTTGCAGAGCACTGGGGAAAGGCAGGCAGAGAATTCCCTGCTAGCACCTACTCTGTGCCTGTTCACATTGCTTCGCAGAATCGCTTTTGTGCAGAAAACACTAACATTGTTCAGAACGAAAGGAAACACAGAGCCCCAGATTTGCTGTTGTCCTGGAGAGCTTGCAGAGCACTGGGGAAAGGCAGGCAGAGAATTCCCTGCTAGCACCTTCTCTGTGCCTGGGAAGAAGAAGTGTTCACATTGCTTCGCAGAATCGCTTTTGTGCAGAAAACAGTAACACTTGTTCAGAACGAAAGAAAGCACAGAGCCCCAGATTTGCTGTTGTCCTGGAGAGCTTGCAGAGCACTGGGGAAAGGCAGGCAGAGAATTCCCTGCTAGCACCTTCTCTGTGCCTGTTCACATTGCTTCGCAGAATCGCTTTTCTGCAGGAAACATTAACACTTGTTCAGAACGAAAGAAAGCACAGAGCCCCAGATTTGCTGTTGTCCTGGAGAGCTTGCAGAGCACTGGGGAAAGGCAGGCAGAGAATTCCCTGCTAGGACCTACTCTGTGCCTGTGAAGCAGAAGTGTTCACATTGCTTCGCAGAATCGCTTTTGTGCAGAAAACACTAACACTTGTTCAGAACGAAAGAAAGCACAGAGCCCCAGATTTTATGTTGTCCTGGAGAGCTTGCAGAGCACTGGGGAAAGGCAGGCAGAGAATTCCCTGCTAGCACCTTCTCTGTGCCTGTTCACACTGCTTCGCAGAATCGCTTTTGTGCAGAAAACACTAACACTTGTTCAGAACGAAAGGAAACACAGAGCCCCAGATTTGCTGTTGTCCTGGAGAGCTTGCAGAGCACTGGGGAAAGGCAGGCAGAGAATTCCCTGCTAGCACCTTCTCTGTGCCTGTTCACATTGCTTCGCAGACTCGCTTTTGTGCAGAACACACTAACACTTGTTCAGAACGAAAGAAAGCACAGAGCCCCAGATTTTATGTTGTCCTGGAGAGGTTGCAGAGCACTGGGGAAAGGCAGGCAGAGAATTCCCTGCTAGCACCTTCTCTGTGCCTGTTCACATTGCTTCGCAGACTCGCTTTTGTGCAGAAAACACTAACACTTGTTCAGAACGAAAGAAAGCACAGAGCCCCAGATTTTATGTTGTCCTGGAGAGCTTGCAGAGCACTGGGGAAAGGCAGGCAGAGAATTCCCTGCTAGTACCTTCTCTGTGCCTGTGAAGCAGAAGTGTTCACATTGCTTCGCAGAATCGCTTTTGTGCAGAAAACAGTAACACTTGTTCAGAACGAAAGAAAGCACAGAGCCCCAGATTTGCTGTTGTGTTGGAGAGGCTGCAGAGCACTGGGGAAAAGCAGGCAGAGAATTCCCTGCTAGCACCTTCTCTGTGCCTGGGAAGCAGAAGCGTTCACATTGCTTCGCAGAATCGCTTTTGTGCAGAAAACAGTAACACTTGTTCAGAACGAAAGAAAGCACAGAGCCCCAGATTTTATGTTGTCCTGGAGAGCTTGCAGAGCAGTGGGGAAAGGCAGGCAGAGAATTCCCTGCTAGCACCTTCTCTGTGCCTGTTCACACTGCTTCGCAGAATCGCTTTTGTGCAGAAAACACTAACACTTGTTCAGAACGAAAGGAAACACAGAGCCCCAGATTTGCTGTTGTCCTGGAGAGCTTGCAGAGCACTGGGGAAAGGCAGGCAGAGAATTCCCTGCTAGCACCTTCTCTGTGCCTGGGAAGCAGAAGTGTTCACATTGCTTCGCAGAATCGCTTTTGTGCAGAAAACAGTAACACTTGTTCAGAACGAAAGAAAGCACAGAGCCCCAGATTTGCTGTTGTCCTGGAGAGCTTGCAGAGCACTGGGGAAAAGCAGGCAGAGAATTCCCTTGCAGCACCTTCTCTGTGCCTGGGAAGCAGAAGTGTTCACATTGCTTCGCAGAATCGCTTTTGTGCAGAAAACACTAACACTTGTTCAGAACGAAAGAAAGCACAGAGCCCCAGATTTTATGTTGTCCTGGAGAGCTTGCAGAGCACTGGGGAAAGGCAGGCAGAGAATCCCCTGCTAGCACCTTCTCTGTGCCTGTTCACACTGCTTCGCAGAATCGCTTTTGTGCAGAAAACACTAACACTTGTTCAGAACGAAAGGAAACACAGAGCCCCAGATTTGCTGTTGTCCTGGAGAGCTTGCAGAGCACTGGGGAAAGGCAGGCAGAGAATTCCCTGCTAGCACCTTCTCTGTGCCTGTTCACACTGCTTCGCAGAATCGCTTTTGTGCAGAAAACACTAACACTTGTTCAGAACGAAAGGAAGCACAGAGCCCCAGATTTGCTGTTGTCCTGGAGAGGTTGCAGAGCACTGGGGAAAGGCAGGCAGAGAATTCCCTGCTAGCACCTTCGCTGTGCCTGGGAAGCAGAAGTGTTCACATGGCTTCGCAGAATCGCTTTTGTGCAGAAAACACTAACACTTGTTCAGAACGAAAGAAAGCACAGAGCCCCAGATTTTATGTTGTCCTGGAGAGGTTGCAGAGCACTGGGGAAAGGCAGGCAGAGAATTCCCTGCTAGCACCTTCTCTGTGCCTGTTCACATTGCTTCGCAGACTCGCTTTTGTGCAGAACACACTAACACTTGTTCAGAACGAAAGAAAGCACAGAGCCCCAGATTTTATGTTGTCCTGGAGAGCTTGCAGAGCACTGGGGAAAGGCAGGCAGAGAATTCCCTGCTAGCACCTTCTCTGTGCCTGGGAAGCAGAAGTGTTCACATTGCTTCGCAGAATCGCTTTTGTGCAGAAAACAGTAACACTTGTTCAGAACGAAAGAAAGCACAGAGCCCCAGATTTGCTGTTGTCCTGGAGAGCTTGCAGAGCACTGGGGAAAGGCAGGCAGAGAATTCCCTGCTAGCACCTTCTCTGTGCCTGTTCACATTGCTTCGCAGAATCGCTTTTGTGCAGGAAACATTAACACTTGTTCAGAACAAAAGAAAGCACAGAGCCCCAGATTTTATGTTGTCCTGGAGAGGTTGCAGAGCACTGGGGAAAGGCAGGCAGAGAATTCCCTTGTAGCACCTTCTGTGTGCCTGTTTACGTTGCTGCACAGAAGCGCTTTTGTGCAGAAAACACTAACACTTGTTCAGAACAAAAGAAAGCACAGAGCCCCAGATTTGCTGTTGTCCTGGAGAGATTGCAGAGCACTGGGGAAAGGCAGGCAGAGAATTCCCTGATAGCACCTTCTCTGTGCCTGTGAAGCAGAAGTGTTCACATTGCTTCGCAGAATCGCTTTTGTGCAGAAAACACTAACACTTGTTCAGAACGAAAGAAAGCACAGAGCCCCAGATTTTATGTTGTCCTGGAGAGCTTGCAGAGCACTGGGGAAAGGCAGGCAGAGAATTCCCTGCTAGCACCTTCTCTGTGCCTGGGAAGCGGAAGTGTTCACATGGCTTCGCAGAATCGCTTTTGTGCAGAAAACACTAACACTTGTTCAGAACGAAAGAAAGCACAGAGCCCCAGATTTGCTGTTGTCCTGGAGAGCTTGCAGAGCACTGGGGAAAGGCAGGCAGAGAATTCCCTGCTAGCACCTTCTCTGTGCCTGTTCACATTGCTTCGCAGACTCGCTTTTGTGCAGAACACACTAACACTTGTTCAGAACGAAAGAAAGCACAGAGCCCCAGATTTTATGTTGTCCTGGAGAGCTTGCAGAGCACTGGGGAAAGGCAGGCAGAGAATTCCCTGCTAGCACCTTCTCTGTGCACGTGAAGCAGAAGTGTTCACATTGCTTCGCAGAATCGCTTTTGTGCAGAAAACAGTAACACTTGTTCAGAACGAAAGAAAGCACAGAGCCCCAGATTTGCTGTTGTGTTGGAGAGGCTGCAGAGCACTGGGGAAAAGCAGGCCGAAAATTCCCTGCTAGCACCTTCTCTGTGCCTGGGAAGCAGAAGTGTTCACATTGCTTCGCAGAATCGCTTTTGTGCAGAAAACACTAACACTTGTTCAGAACGAAAGAAAGCACAGAGCCCCAGATTTTATGTTGTCCTGGAGAGCTTGCAGAGCACTGGGGAAAGGCAGGCAGAGAATTCCCTGCTAGCACCTTCTCTGTGCCTGTTCACACTCTTCGCAGAATCGCTTTTGTGCAGAAAACACTAACACTTGTTCAGAACGAAAGGAAACACAGAGCCCCAGATTTGCTGTTGTCCTGGAGAGCTTGCAGAGCACTGGGGAAAGGCAGGCAGAGAATTCCCTGCTAGCACCTTCTCTGTGCCTGTTCACACTGCTTCGCAGAATCGCTTTTGTGCAGAAAACACTAACACTTGTTCAGAACGAAAGGAAGCACAGAGCCCCAGATTTGCTGTTGTCCTGGAGAGGTTGCAGAGCACTGGGGAAAGGCAGGCAGAGAATTCCCTGCTAGCACCTTCTCTGTGCCTGTTGACATTGCTTCGCAGACTCGCTTTTGTGCAGAACACACTAACACTTTTTCAGAACGAAAGAAAGCACAGAGCCCCAGATTTTATGTTGTCCTGGAGAGCTTGCAGAGCACTGGGGAAAGGCAGGCAGAGAATTCCCTGCTAGCACCTTCTCTGTGCCTGGGAAGCAGAAGTGTTCACATGGCTTCGCAGAATCGCTTTTGTGCAGAAAACACTAACACTTGTTCAGAACGAAAGAAAGCACAGAGCCCCAGATTTTATGTTGTCCTGGAGAGGTTGCAGAGCACTGGGGAAAGGCAGGCAGAGTATTCCCTGCTAGCACCTTCTCTGTGCCTGTTCACATTGCTTCGCAGACTCGCTTTTGTGCAGAACACACTAACACTTGTTCAGAACGAAAGAAAGCACAGAGCCCCAGATTTTATGTTGTCCTGGAGAGCTTGCAGAGCACTGGGGAAAGGCAGGCAGAGAATTCCCTGCTAGCACCTACTCTGTGCCTGTTCACATTGCTTCGCAGAATCGCTTTTGTGCAGAAAACACTAACATTGTTCAGAACGAAAGGAAACACAGAGCCCCAGATTTGCTGTTGTCCTGGAGAGCTTGCAGAGCACTGGGGAAAGGCAGGCAGAGAATTCCCTGCTAGCACCTTCTCTGTGCCTGGGAAGAAGAAGTGTTCACATTGCTTCGCAGAAACGCTTTTGTGAAGAAAACAGTAACACTTGTTCAGAACGAAAGAAAGCACAGAGCCCCAGATTTGCTGTTGTCCTGGAGAGCTTGCAGAGCACTGGGGAAAGGCAGGCAGAGAATTCCCTGCTAGCACCTTCTCTGTGCCTGTTCACATTGCTTCGCAGAATCGCTTTTCTGCAGGAAACATTAACACTTGTTCAGAACGAAAGAAAGCACAGAGCCCCAGATTTGCTGTTGTCCTGGAGAGCTTGCAGAGCACTGGGGAAAGGCAGGCAGAGAATTCCCTGCTAGGACCTACTCTGTGCCTGTGAAGCAGAAGTGTTCACATTGCTTCGCAGAATCGCTTTTGTGCAGAAAACACTAACACTTGTTCAGAACGAAAGAAAGCACAGAGCCCCAGATTTTATGTTGTCCTGGAGAGCTTGCAGAGCACTGGGGAAAGGCAGGCAGAGAATTCCCTGCTAGCACTTTCTCTGTGCCTGTTCACATTGCTTCGCAGAATCGCTTTTGTGCAGAAAACACTAACACTTGTTCAGAACGAAAGGAAACACAGAGCCCCAGATTTGCTGTTGTCCTGGAGAGCTTGCAGAGCACTGGGGAAAGGCAGGCAGAGAATTCCCTGCTAGCACCTTCTCTGTGCCTGTTCACATTGCTTCGCAGACTCGCTTTTGTGCAGAACACACTAACACTTGTTCAGAACGAAAGAAAGCACAGAGCCCCAGATTTTATGTTGTCCTGGAGAGGTTGCAGAGCACTGGGGAAAGGCAGGCAGAGAATTCCCTGCTAGCACCTTCTCTGTGCCTGTGAAGCAGAAGTGTTCACATTGCTTCGCAGAATCGCTTTTGTGCAGAAAACAGTAACACTTGTTCAGAACGAAAGAAAGCACAGAGCCCCAGATTTGCTGTTGTGTTGGAGAGGCTGCAGAGCACTGGGGAAAAGCAGGCAGAGAATTCCCTGCTAGCACCTTCTCTGTGCCTGGGAAGCAGAAGTGTTCACATTGCTTCGCAGACTCGCTTTTGTGCAGAGCACACTAACACTTGTTCAGAACGAAAGAAAGCACAGAGCCCCAGATTTTATGTTGTCCTGGAGAGCTTGCAGAGCACTGGGGAAAGGCAGGCAGAGAATTCCCTGCTAGCACCTTCTCTGTGCCTGTTCACACTGCTTCGCAGAATCGCTTTTGTGCAGAAAACACTAACACTTGTTCAGAAGGAAAGGAAACACAGAGCCCCAGATTTGCTGTTGTCCTGGAGAGCTTGCAGAGCACTGGGGAAAGGCAGGCAGAGAATTCCCTGCTAGCACCTTCTCTGTGCCTGTTCACATTGCTTCGCAGAATCGCTTTTGTGCAGAAAACACTAACACTTGTTCAGAACGAAAGAAAGCACAGAGCCCCAGATTTTATGTTGTCCTGGAGAGGTTGCAGAGCACTGGGGAAAGGCAGGCAGAGTATTCCCTGCTAGCACCTTCTCTGTGCCAGTTCACATTGCTTCGCAGACTCGCTTTTGTGCAGAACACACTAACACTTGTTCAGAACGAAAGAAAACACAGAGCCCCAGATTTTATGTTGTCCTGGAGAGCTTGCAGAGCACTGGGGAAAGGCAGGCAGAGAATTCCCTGCTAGCACCTTCTCTGTGCCTGTTCACACTCTTCGCAGAATCGCTTTTGTGCAGAAAACACTAACACTTGTTCAGAACGAAAGGAAACACAGAGCCCCAGATTTGCTGTTGTCCTGGAGAGCTTGCAGAGCACTGGGGAAAGGCAGGCAGAGAATTCCCTGCTAGCACCTTCTCTGTGCCTGGGAAGCAGAAGTGTTCACATTGCTTCGCAGACTCGCTTTTGTGCAGAACACACTAACACTTGTTCAGAACGAAAGAAAGCACAGAGCCCCAGATTTGCTGTTGTCCTGGAGAGCTTGCAGAGCACTGGGGAAAGGCAGGCAGAGAATTCCCTGCTAGCACCTTCTCTGTGCCTGTTCACATTGCTTCGCAGAATCGCTTTTCTGCAGGAAACAGTAACACTTGTTCAGAACGAAAGAAAGCACAGAGCCCCAGATTTTATGTTGTCCTGGAGAGCTTGCAGAGCACTGGGGAAAGGCAGGCAGAGAATTCCCTGCTAGCACCTTCTCTGTGCCTGTTCACGTTGCTTCGCAGACTCGCTTTTGTGCAGAACACACTAACACTTGTTCAGAACGAAAGAAAGCACAGAGCCCCAGATTTTATGTTGTCCTGGAGAGCTTGCAGAGCACTGGGGAAAGGCAGGCAGAGAATTCCCTTGTAGCACCTTCTCTGTGCCTGTTCACATTGCTTCGCAGAATCGCTTTTGTGCAGAAAACACTAACACTTGTTCAGAACGAAAGAAAGCACAGAGCCCCAGATTTGCTGTTGTCCTGGAGAGCTTGCAGAGCACTGGGGAAAGGCAGGCAGAGAATTCCCTGCTAGCACCTTCTCTGTGCCTGTTCACACTACTTCGCAGAATCGCTTTTGTGCAGAAAACACTAACACTTGTTCAGAACGAAAGGAAAGCACAGAGCCCCAGATTTGCTGTTGTCCTGGAGAGCTTGCAGAGCACTGGGGAAAGGCAGGCAGAGAATTCCCTGCTAGCACCTTCTCTGTGCCTGTTCACATTGCTTTGCAGAATAGCTTTTGTGCAGAAAACACTAACACTTGTTCAGAACGAAAGGAAGCACAGAGCCCCAGGTTTGCTGTTGTCCTGGAGAGCTTGCAGAGCACTGGGGAAAGGCAGGCAGAGAATTCCCTGCTAGCACCTTCTCTGTGCCTGTTCACATTGCTTCGCAGACTCGCTTTTGTGCAGAACACACTAACACTTGTTCAGAACGAAAGAAAGCACAGAGCCCCAGATTTGCTGTTGTCCTGGAGAGCTTGCAGAGCACTGGGGAAAGGCAGGCAGAGAATTCCCTGCTAGCACCTTCTATGTGCCTGGGAAGCAGAAGTGTTCACATTGCTTCGCAGAATCGCTTTTGTGCAGAAAACAGTAACACTTGTTCAGAACGAAAGAAAGCACAGAGCCCCAGATTTTATGTTGTCCTGGAGAGCTTGCAGAGCACTGGGGAAAGGCAGGCAGAGAATTCCCTGCTAGCACCTTCTCTGTGCCTGTTCACATTGCTTCGCAGAATCGCTTTTGTGCAGGAAACATTAACACTTGTTCAGAACGAAAGAAAGCACAGAGCCCCAGATTTTATGTTGTCCTGGAGAGGTTGCAGAGCACTGGGGAAAGGCAGGCAGAGAATTCCCTTGTAGCACCTTCTGTGTGCCTGTTTACGTTGCTGCACAGAAGCGCTTTTGTGCAGAAAACACTAACACTTGTTCAGAACAAAAGAAAGCACAGAGCCCCAGATTTGCTGTTGTCCTGGAGAGATTGCAGAGCACTGGGGAAAGGCAGGCAGAGAATTCCCTGCTAGCACCTTCTCTGTGCCTGTGAAGCAGAAGTGTTCACATTGCTTCGCAGAATCGCTTTTGTGCAGAAAACACTAACACTTGTTCAGAATGAAAGAAAGCACAGAGCCCCAGATTTTATGTTGTCCTGGAGAGCTTGCAGAGCACTGGGGAAAGGCAGGCAGAGAATTCCCTGCTAGCACCTTCTCTGTGCCTGGGAAGCGGAAGTGTTCACATGGCTTCGCAGAATCGCTTTTGTGCAGAAAACACTAACACTTGTTCAGAACGAAAGAAAGCACAGAGCCCCAGATTTGCTGTTGTCCTGGAGAGCTTGCAGAGCACTGGGGAAAGGCAGGCAGAGAATTCCCTGCTAGCACCTTCTCTGTGCCTGTGAAGCAGAAGTGTTCACATTGCTTCGCAGAATCGCTTTTGTGCAGAAAACAGTAACACTTGTTCAGAACGAAAGAAAGCACAGAGCCCCAGATTTGCTGTTGTGTTGGAGAGGCTGCAGAGCACTGGGGAAAAGCAGGCCGAAAATTCCCTGCTAGCCCCTTCTCTGTGCCTGGGAATCAGAAGTGTTCACATTGCTTCGCAGAATCGATTTTGTGCAGAAAACACTAACACTTGTTCAGAACGAAAGAAAGCACAGAGCCCCATATTTTATGTTGTCCTGGAGAGCTTGCAGAGCACTGGGGAAAGGCAGGCAGAGAATTCCCTGCTAGCACCTTCTCTGTGCCTGTTCACACTCTTCGCAGAATCGCTTTTGTGCAGAAAACACTAACACTTGTTCAGAACGAAAGGAAACACAGAGCCCCAGATTTGCTGTTGTCCTGGAGAGCTTGCAGAGCACTGGGGAAAGGCAGGCAGAGAATTCCCTGCTAGCACCTTCTCTGTGCCTGTTCACACTGCTTCGCAGAAT